>NC_071401.1:1350116-1375116 GCF_017976375.1 Cuculus canorus
GGTGGTTTTCGGGTGCTTTTGGGTCGGTTTGGGGCAGTTTTGGGTGGTTTGGGTCATTTTGGTGTTTTTGGGTCATTTTCGGATGCTTTTGGGTCAATTTTGGGTCAGTTTTGGGTGGTTTTGGCTGGTTTTGGGTGGTTTTGGGTCGGTTTGGGTGTTTTTGGGTCATTTTCGGATGCTTTTGGGTCGGCGTTGGGTCGGGTTTGGGTGTTTTGGGTCAATTTTGGGTGTTTTTGGGTCAGTCTTGGGTGTTTTTGGGATCGTTTTGGGTGGTTTTGGGTCATTTTTGTGTCGGTTTTTGGGTCGATTTTTGGGTGGTTTTGGGTCATTTTGGGGTGTTTTGGGTGGTTTTTCGGGTGCTTTTGGGTGTTTTTGGGTCGATTTTGGGTGTTTTTGGGTCATTTTTGGGTGTTTTTGGGTGGTTTTTCGTGTGCTTTTTGGGTCGGTTCTGGGGCAGTTTTGGGGCAGTTTGGGTCGCTTTTGTGTGTTTTTGGGTCATTTTTGGGTGTTTCTGGGTCATTTTTTGGGTGTTTTTTTGGGTCATTTTTTGGGTGTTTTTGGGTCAGTTTTTGGGTGGTTTTGGGGTGCTTTTGGGTCAGTTTGGGGCAGTTTGGGTCATTTTTGGGTGTTTTTGGCGTGGTTTTCGGGTGCTTTTGGGTCGGTTTCGGGCAGTTTTGGGGCAGTTTGTGTCGTTTTTGGGTGTTTTTGGTCATTTTCGGGTGCTTTTGGGTCGGTTTGGGGCAGTTTGGGGTGGTTTTTGGGTTGTTTTGGGTGTTTTTGGGTCAATTTTTGGGTTGTTTTGGGTCACTTTTTGGGTGTTTTTGGGTCAATTTTGGGTTGGTTTTGGGTCAATTTGGGTGTTTCTGGGCAGTTTTGGGTGTTTTGGGTCAATTTTGGGTGGTTTGGGTCGGTTTTGGGTGTTTTTGGGTCGTTTTGGGGTGCTTTTGGGTCAATTTTGGGTCATTTTTGGGTGTTTTGGGGTCGATTTTGGGTGGTTTTGGGTCATTTTCGGATGCTTTTGGGTCAATTTTGGGTCGGTTTTGGTGTTTTTTGGGTGTTTTTCGGGTGCCTTTTGGGTCGGTTTTGGGGCAGTTTTGGGGCAGTTTGGGTCATTTTTGGGTGTTTTTGGGTGTTTTTGGGTCGATTTTGGGTGGTTTTGGGTCGGTTGGTGGTTTTGGGTCAATTTTGGGTGTTTTTGGGTGGTTTTCGGGTGCTTTTGGGTCGGTTTTGGGGCAGTTTTGGGTGGTTTTGGGTCATTTTGGGTGTTTTTTGGTGTTTGGGTGCTTTTGGGTCAGTTGGGGCAGTTTGGGTCATTTTTGGGTGTTTTTGGGTCGGTTTGGGGGATGTTTTGGGGCATTTGGGGTCGTTTTGGGTCATTTTGGGGGCTGTTTTGGGTCATTTTCGGGTGCTTTTGGGTCAGTTTGGGGCAGTTTTGGGCAGTTTGGGTCAATTTTGGGTGTTTTTTGGGTCATTTTTGGGTGCTTTTGGGTCGGTTTGGGGCAGTTTTGGGGCAGTTTTGGGTCAATTTTGGGTGGTTTTGGGTCGATTTTGGGTGTTTTGGGTCAATTTTGGGTGGTTTTGGGTCAATTTTGGGGCGGTTTTGGGCAGTGTTGGGTGGTTTTGGGGTCGATTTTGGGTGGTTTTGGGTCAATTTTGGGTCGGTTTTGGGTCAATTTGGGTGGTTTTGGGTCGGTTTTGGGCGGTTTTTGGGCTGTTTTGGGTCAATTTTGGGCTGTATTGGGTGGTTTAGGGTGGTTTTGGGGCGGTTTGGGTCAATTTGGGTCAATTTTGGGTGTTTTGGGGGTCAATTTTTGGGCAGTTTTGGGTGTTTTTGGGTCGATTTTGGGTGTTTTTGGGCACTTTGGGGTGTTTTGGGTCATTTTTGGGTGCTTTTGGGTCGGCGTTGGGTCGGGCTTGGGTGTTTTTGGGTCAGTTTTAGGTGGTTTGGGCAGTTTTGGGTGTTTTTTGGGTCTATTTTGGGTGGTTTTGGGCAGTTTTGGGTGCTTTTGGGTCGTTTTTTGGGTGCTTTTGGGTTGGCGTTGGGTCGGTTTGGGGTGTTTTTGGGTGTTTTTAGGTGGTTTGGTGTCAATTTTGGGCAGTTTTGGGTGTTTTTGGGTCGATTTTGGGTGTTTTGGGGGCAGTTTTGGGCAGTTTTGGGGCTGTTTGGGTCGGGTTTGGGTGGTTTTGGGTGGTTTTGGTCATTTTGTGGTGCTTTTGGGTTGGCGTGGGTCGGTTTGGTGTTTTTTTGGTCAGTTTTGGGTGGTTTTGGGGCTCTTTGGGTCAATTTTGGGTCAATTTTGGGTGGTTTTGGGTGTTTTGGGTCATTTTTGGGTGTTTTTGGGTGGTTTTCGGGTGCTTTCGGGTCAGTTTGGGGCAGTTTGGGTCGTTTTGGGTCAATTTGGGTGGTTTTTGGGTGGTTTCGGGTGCTTTTGGGCGGTTTGGGTCATTTTGTGTGTTTTTGGGTCATTTTTGGGTGGTTTTGGGTCATTTTCAGGTGCTTTTGGGTCGGTTTGGGTCAATTTTGGGTGTTTTTGGGTCAATTTTGGGTGTTTTTGGGGTCGTTTTTTTGGGTGCTTTTGGGTCGGTTTTGGGGCAGTTTTGGGACAGTTTTGGGTCAATTTTGGGTGGTTTTGGGTCATTTTTGGGTGGTTTTGGGTCAGTTTTGGGTCGATTTTGGGTCATTTTCGGGTGCTTTTGGGTCGGTTTTGGGTCACTTTTGGGTGTTTTTTGGGTCAATTTTGTGTGTTTTTGGGTTCATTTTTGTGTGTTTTTGGGTCATTTTTGGGTGTTTTTGGGTCATTTTCGGATGCTTTTGGGTCAGTTTGGGTCAATTTTGGGTGGTTTTGGGTCATTTTTGGGTGTTTTTGGGTGGTTTTAGGGTGCTTTTGGGTCGGTTTGGGGCAGTTTTTGGGGCAGTTTGGGTCATTTTTGGGTGTTTTTGGGTGTTTTTCGGATGCCTTTGGGTCAATTTTGGGTCATTTTCGGGTGCTTTTGGGTCATTTTTCGGGTGCTTTTGGGTCAATTTTGAGTGTTTTTTGGGTGGTTTTCGGGAGCTTTTGGGCAGTTTTGGGGCAGTTGGGTCAATTTTGGGTGTTTTGGGGTCCTTTTCGGGTGCTTTTGGGTCGGTTGGGGGCAGTTTGGGTCATTTTTGGGTGTTTTTTGGGTGGTTTTCGGGTGCTTTTGGGTCGGTTTGGGGCAGTTTTGGGGCAGTTTGGGTCATTTTTGGGTGTTTTTTGGGTGTTTTTGGGTCGATTTTGGGTGGTTTTGGGTCGGTTTTGGGTGGTTTTGGTTCCATTTTGGGTGTTTTTGGGTCGATTTTGGGTGTTTTTGGGTCAATTTTGGGTGTTTTTGGTTCGATTTTGGGTGTTTTTGGGTCATTTTTGTGTGTTTTTGGGTCGATTTTGGGTGGGTTTTAGGTCATTTTTGGGTGTTTTTGGGTCAATTTGGGTGTTTTTGGGTCATTTTTGGGTGTTTTTGGGTCATTTTCAGATGCTTTCGGGTCAATTTTGGGTCAGTTTTGTGTGTTTTTGGGTCATTTTTGGGTGTTTTTGGGTCATTTTCGGGTGCTTTTGGGTCGGTTTGGGGCAGTTTTGGGGCAGTTTGGGTCATTTTTGGGTGTTTTTGGGTCAATTTTGGGTGGTTTTGGGTCGTTTTTCGGGGTGCTTTTGGGTCAATTTTGGGTCAGTTTTGGGTCATTTTGGGTCATTTTTGGGTGTTTTTGGGTCGATTTTGGGTGGTTTTGGGTCATTTTTGGGTGTTTTTAGGTCATTTTTGGGTGTTTTTGGGTTGTTTTCGGGTGCTTTTGGGTCAGTTTGGGTCATTTTCGGGTGTTTTTGGGTCATTTTCGGGTGTTTTGGGTCATTTTTTGGGTCATTTTTTGGGTGTTTTTGGGTGGTTTTTCGGGTGCTTTTGGGGCAGTTTGGGTCAATTTTGGGTGTTTTTGGGTCATTTTTGGGTGTTTTTGGGTGGTTTTCGGGTGCTTTTGGGGTCGGTTTTGGGTCGATTTTGGGTGTTTTTTGGGTCGGTTTGGGTCATTTTTGGGTGTTTTTTGGGTCATTTTTCGGGTGGCTTTTGGGTCGGTTTGGGGCAGTTTTTGGGGCAGTTTGGGTCATTTTTGAGTGATTTTGGGTCATTTTTGGTGTGTTTTTGGGTTGTTTTCGGATGCTTTTGGGTCAATTTGTGGTCATTTTTGTGTGTTTTTTGGGTCATTTTTTGTGTGGTTTTGGGTCATTTTTGGGTGTTTTGGGTAATTTTGGGGCACTTTTGGGTCGGTTTTGGGTCCACTTTTTGGGTGGTTTTTGGGTCGATTTTGGGTGTTTTTGGGTCATTTTTGTGTGTTTTTGGGTCGATTTTGTGTGTTTTTGGGTCATTTTTGGGTGGTTTTGGGTCGTTTTCGGGTGCTTTTGGGTCAATTTTGGGTCATTTTTGTGTGTTTTTGAGTCATTTTTTGGGTGGTTTTAGGTCATTTTCGGGTGTTTTTGGGTCGGTTTTTGGGCAGTTTTGGGGCAGTTTGGGTCATTTTTGGGTGTTTTTGGGTCGTTTTTTGGTGGTCGATTTTGGGTGTTTTTGGGTCGATTTTGGGTGGTTTTGGGTCGATTTTTGGGTGTTTTGGGTCAATTTGGGTGGTTTTTGGGTCGTTTTCGGGTGCTTTTGGGTCGGTTTGGGTCAATTTTGGGTGTTTTTGGGTCGATTTTGGGTGTTTTTTGGGTCGATTTTGGGTGTTTTTGGGTCATTTTTGTGTGTTTTTGGGTCGATTTTGGGTGGTTTTAGGTCATTTTTGGGTGTTTTTGGGTCATTTTTGTGTGTTTTTGGGTCGATTTTGGGTGGTTTTAGGTCATTTTTTGGGTGTTTTTTGGCCGTCAATTTTGGGTGTTTTTGGGTCAGTTTTGGGTGTTTTTGGGTCGTTTTCGGATGCTTTTGGGTCAATTTGGGTCGGTTTTGGGTGTTTTTGGGTCATTTTGGGGTGTTTTTGGGTGTTTTTTCGGGTGCTTTTGGGTCGGTTTTGGGGCAGTTTTGGGGCAGTTTGGGTCATTTTTTGGGTGGTTTTGGGTCATTTTCAGATGCTTTTGGGTCAATTTTTGGGTCAGTTTTTGGGTGGTTTTGGGTCGTTTTGGGTGTTTCTGGGCAGTTTTGGGTGTTTTGGGTCAATTTTGGGTGTTTTTTTGGGTCGTTTTCGGGTGCTTTTGGGTCGGTTTGGGTCACTTTCGGGTGGTTTTGGGTCGATTTTTGGGTGGTTTGGGGTCATTTTTGGGTGGTTTTGGGCCATTTTTGGGTGTTTTGGGGTCATTTTTGGGTGGTTTTGGGTTTATTTTTTGGGTGGTTTTGGGTCGTTTTGGGTCATTTTGGGGCGCTTTGGGGTTGTTTGGGTGTTTTTGGGTTGATTTTGGGTGGTTTGGGGTCATTTTTGGGTGTTTTTGGGTCATTTTTTGGGTGTTTTTGGTGGTTTTCGGGTGCTTTTGGTCGGTTTGGTCAATTTTGTGTTGGTTTTGGGTCATTTTCGTGTGTTTTTGGGTGTTTTCGGGTGCTTTTGGGTCGGTTGGGGGCAGTTTTTTGGGGCAGTTTGGGTCATTTTTGGGTCATTTTCGGGTGTTTTTGGGTGGTTTCGGGTGTTTTTGGGTGTTTTTGGGTGTTTTTCGGGTGCTTTCGGGTGGGTTTGGGGTCAGCTTTGGGGCGGTGGTGACGCGGTGGCCCCGCCAGGTGGCTCTGCAGTCGCTGTGGAACATCAAAGTGGTGGTGTTGGTGAAGGCCGAGCACGAGGCGCGCATCAGCCACGTCGGCACCTCCAGCGTCAAAACCGGCATCGCCAACACCCCTCGGTACCGCCTCGCCCGTCCCACCACAACCATCTCCTCATGGGTCCCACCAGGAGGTCCCAGGTCCTCATGGGTCCCACCAGAAGGTCTCAGGTCCTCATGGGTCCCACCAGGAGGTTCCATATCCCCATGGGTCCCACCAGGAGGGTCCCAGGTCCTCATGGGTCCCATCAGGAGGTCCCATATCCCCATGGGTCCCACCAGGAGGTTCCATATCCCCATGGGTCCCACCAGGAGGTCCCAGATGGGTCCTCATGGGTCCCACCAGAAGGTCCCATATCACCATGGGTCCCATCAGGAGGTCATTGGTCCCACCAGAAGGTCCCAGGTCCCCATGGGTCCCACCAGGAGGTCCCAGATGGGTTCTCATGGGTCCCACCAGGAGGTCCCATATCCCCATGGGTCCCACCAGAAGGTCTCAGATGGGTTCTCATGGGTCCCACCAGGAGGGTCTCAGGTCCCCATGGGTCCCACCAGAAGGTCTCAGGTCCCCATGGGTCCCACCAGGAGGTCTCAGATGGGTTCTCATGGGTCCCACCAGGAGGTCTCAGGTCCTCATGGGTCCCACCAGGAGGTTCCATATCCCCATGGGTCCCACCAGGAGGTCTCAGATGGGTTCTCATGGGTCCCACCAGGAGGTCTCAGGTCCTCATGGGTCCCACCAGGAGGTCCCATATCCCCATGGGTCCCACCAGAAGGTCTCAGATGGGTTCTCATGGGTCCCACCAGGAGGTCTCAGGTCCTCATGGTCCCACCAGGAGGTCCCATATCCTCATGGGTCCCACCAGGAGGTCTCAGATGGGTTCTCATGGGTCCCACCAGAAGGTCTCAGATCCTCATGGGTCCCACCAGAAGGTCCCAATTCCTCATGGGTCCCACCAGGACCTCCCATGTCCTCATGGATCCCATCAGGAGGTCATCAGTCCCACCAGGAGGTCTCAGGTCCCCATGGGTCCCACCAGGAGGTCCCATATCCTCATGGGTCCCACCAGGAGGTCTCAGGTCCTCATGGCTCCCACCAGGAGGTTCCATATCCTCATGGGTCCCACCAGGAGCTCTCAGGTCCCCATAGGTCCCACCAGGAGGTCTCAGATGGGTTCTCATGGGTCCCACCAGGAGGTCTCAGATCCTCATGGGTCCCACCAGGAGGTCCCAGATGGGTTCTCATGGGTCCCACCAGAAGGTCTCAGATCCTCATGGGTCCCACCAGAAGGTCTCAGGTCCTCATGGGCCCCACCAGGAGGTCCCATATCCCCATGGGTCCCACCAGGAGGTCCCATATCCCCATGGGTCCCACCAGGAGGTCGCAGATGGGTTCTCATGGGTCCCACCAGGAGGTCCCATATCACCATGGGTTCCATCAGGAGGTCTCAGATGGGTTCTCATGGGTCCCACCAGGAGGTCCCATATCACCATGGGTCCCATCAGGAGGTCATTGGTCCCACCAGGAGGTCCCAGGTCCTCATGGGTCCCACCAGAAGGTCTCAGGTCCTCATGGGTCCCACCAGGAGGTTCCATATCCCCATGGGTCCCACCAGGAGGTCTCAGATGGGTTCTCATGGGTCCCACCAGGAGGTCCCATATCACCATGGGTCCCATCAGGAGGTCATTGGTCCCACCAGGAGGTCCCAGGTCCTCATGGGTCCCACCAGAAGGTCTCAGGTCCTCATGGGTCCCACCAGGAGGTTCCATATCCCCATGGGTCCCACCAGGAGGTCTCAGATGGGTTCTCATGGGTCCCACCAGGAGGTCCCATATCCCCATGGGTCCCACCAGAAGGTCTCAGATGGGTTCTCATGGGTCCCACCAGGAGCTCTCAGGTCCTCATGGGTCCCACCAGGAGGTCCCATATCCCCATGGGTCCCACCAGGAGGTCTCAGATGGGTTCTCATGGGTCCCACCAGAAGGTCCCATATCACCATGGGTCCCATCAGGAGGTCATTGGTCCCACCAGAAGGTCTCAGGTCCTCATGAGTCCCACCAGGAGGTCATCAGTCCCACCAGAAGGTCTCAGGTCCTCATGGGCCCCACCAGGAGGTCCCATATCCCCATGGGTCCCACCAGGAGGTTCCATATCCCCATGGGTCCCACCAGGAGGTCCCAGATGGGTCCTCATGGGTCCCACCAGAAGGTCTCAGGTCCTCATGGGTCCCACCAGGAGGTCTCAGGTCCCCATGGGTCCCACCAGGAGGTTCCATATCCCCATGGGTCCCACCAGGAGGTCCCAGATGGGTTCTCATGGGTCCCACCAGAAGGTCCCATATCACCATGGGTCCCATCAGGAGGTCATTGGTCCCACCAGAAGGTCTCAGGTCCTCATGAGTCCCACCAGGAGGTCATCAGTCCCACCAGAAGGTCTCAGGTCCTCATGGGCCCCACCAGGAGGTCCCATATCCCCATGGGTCCCACCAGGAGGTTCCATATCCCCATGGGTCCCACCAGGAGGTCCCAGATGGGTCCTCATGGGTCCCACCAGAAGGTCTCAGGTCCTCATGGGTCCCACCAGGAGGTCTCAGGTCCCCATGGGTCCCACCAGGAGGTTCCATATCCCCATGGGTCCCACCAGGGAGGTCCCAGATGGGTTCTCATGGGTCCCACCAGAAGGTCCCATATCACCATGGGTCCCATCAGGAGGTCATTGGTCCCACCAGAAGGTCTCAGGTCCTCATGAGTCCCACCAGGAGGTCATCAGTCCCACCAGAAGGTCTCAGGTCCTCATGGGCCCCACCAGGAGGTCCCATATCCCCATGGGTCCCACCAGGAGGTTCCATATCCCCATGGGTCCCACCAGGAGGTCCCAGATGGGTCCTCATGGGTCCCACCAGAAGGTCTCAGGTCCTCATGGGTCCCACCAGGAGGTCTCAGGTCCTCATGGGTCCCACCAGGAGGTCCCATATCCCCATGGGTCCCACCAGGAGGTCCCATATCCCCATGGGTCCCACCAGGAGGTCTCAGATGGGTTCTCATGGGTCCCACCAGGAGGTCTCAGATCCTCATGGGTCCCACCAGAAGGTCTGAGGTCCTCATGGATCCCACCAGGAGCTCCCATGTCCTCATGGGTCCCATCAGGAGGTCATCAGTCCCACCAGGAGGTCTCAGATCCTCATGGGTCCCACCAGGAGGTCCCATATCACCATGGGTCCCACCAGGAGGTCATTGGTCCCACCAGAAGGTCCCAATTCCTCATGGGTCCCACCAGAAGGTCTCAATCCCTCATAGGTCCCACCAGAAGTTCTCAGCTCCTCATAGGTCCCACCAGAAGGTCTCAATTCCTCACGGGGTCCCACCAGAAGGTCTCAGCTCCTCATAGGTCCCACCAGGAGCTCCCAATTCCCCATCAGTCCCACCAGAAGCTCCCACGTCCTCACGGGGTCCCACCAGAAGCTCCCAATTCCTCATGGGTCCCACCAGAAGCTCTCAAATCCTCATGGGTCCCACCAGGAGGTCATCAGTCCCACCAGATGGTCTCAGGTCCTCATAGGTCCGACCAGGAGGTCCCATATCTCCATGGGTCCCACCAGAAGGTCTCAGGTCCTCATGGGTCCCACCAGAAGCTCCTGTGTCCCCATGGGTCCCACCAGAAGATCTCAGGTCCCCATGGGTCCCTCCAGGAGGTTCCATATCCCCATAGGTCCCACCAGGAGCTCCTGTGGCCCCATGGGTCCCACCAGGAGGTCCCAGATGGGTTCTCATGGGTCCCACCAGGAGGTCCCATATCACCATGGGTCCCATCAGGAGGTCATTGGTCCCACCAGAAGATCTCAGGTCCTCATGGCTCCCACCAGGAGGTCATGGGTCCCACCAGAAGGTCTCAGGTCCTCATGGGTGCCACCAGGAGGTCCCATATCCCCATGGGTCCCACCAGGAGGTCTCAGATGGGTTCTCATGGGTCCCACCAGAAGGTCTCAGATCCTCATCGGTCCCACCAGAAGGTCCCAATTCCCCATCGGTCCCACCAGAAGTTCTCAGCTCCTCATGGGTCCCACCAGGAGCTCCCAATTCCTCATAGGTCCCCCCAGGAGCTCTCAGCTCCTCACAGGTCCCCCCAGAAGCTCCCACGTCCTCACGGGGTCCCACCAGAAGCTCTCAGCTCCTCATGGGTCCCACCAGAAGGTCCATCAGTCCCACCAGAAGTTCTCAGCTCCTCACAGATCCCACCAGAAGCTCCCACGTCCTCACGGGGTCCCACCAGAAGCTCTCAGCTCCTCACGGGTCCCACCAGAAGCTCTCAGCTCCTCACGGGTCCCCCCAGGAGCTCCCACGTCCTCATGGGGTCCCACCAGAAGCTCTCAGCTCCTCACAGGTCCCCCCAGGAGCTCCCACATCCTCACGGGGTCCCACCAGAAGGTCTCAGCTCCTCGTAGGTCGCACCAGAAGCTCCCACGTCCTCACGAGGTCCCACCAGAAGCTCTCAGCTCCTCATAGTTCCCACCAGAAGCTCTCAGCTCCTCATAGGTCCCACCAGGAGCTCCCAATTCCCCATAGGTCCCACCAGAAGGTCCCACGTCCTCACGGGTTCCCACCAGAAGGTCTCAGCTCCTCATAGGTCCCACCAGTAGCTCCCACGTCCTCACGAGGTCCCACCAGAAGCTCTCAGCTCCTCATAGTTCCCACCAGAAGCTCTCAGCTCACCACAGGTCCCCCCAGAAGCTCCCACGTCCTCACGGGGTCCCACCAGAAGTTCTCAGCTCCTCATGGGTCCCACCAGAAGGTCATCAGTCCCACCAGAAGTTCTCAGCTCCTCACAGGTCCCACCAGAAGCTCTCAGCTCACCACAGGTCCCCCCAGAAGCTCCCACGTCCTCACGGGGTCCCACCAGAAGTTCTCAGCTCCTCACAGGTCCCCCCAGAAGCTCTCAGCTCCTCACGGGTCCCCCCAGAAGCTCTCAGCTCCTCACAGGTCCCACCAGAAGCTCTCAGCTCCTCACAGTTCCCCCCAGAAGCTCCCACGTCCTCACGGGTTCCCACCAGAGAAGGTCCCCACTGCTGTCCCCGCAGGCAATAAAGGCGCCGTGGGCGTCTCCTTCCTCTTCAATGGGACCTCCTTGGGCTTCGTCAACTGCCACCTGACCTCGGGCGGCGAGAAGACCCCGCGGTGAGCGCCCCGAGGACCTCCTCCACCTTCTCCTCTCCTCCATCACCACCACCACCACCACCACCACCACCGTCCTTGGTCTTCTCCAGGAGGAACCAGAACTACTTGGACATCCTTCGGCTCCTGACGCTCGGGGACAAACAACTCAACGCCTTCGACATCTCCCTACGCTTCACCCACCTCTTCTGGTTTGGAGACCTCAACTACCGCCTCGATATGGACGTCCAGGTGGGACCACCAGGAGCTTCTCATGGAGGAACATCTCCATCTGAGACCTGGAGGATCTCAGGAGGCTTTTGGAGCACCGTTTGTGGTGGTTGAGGAGCTCCTCAGGCCCTGAGGTGGTGTCCAGGAGGTCCTCAAAGGCTTTTGGAGCACCGGTTGTGGTGGTTGAGGAGCTCCTCAGGCCCTGAGGTGGTGTCCAGGAGGTCCTCAAAGGCTTTTGGAGCTCCAATTGTGGTGGTTGAGGAGCTCCTCAGGCCCTGAGGTGGTGTCCAGGAGGTCCTCAAAGGCTTTTGGAGCTGCAGTTGTGGTGGTTGAGGAGCTCCTCAGGCCCTGAGGTGGTGTCCAGGAGGATCTCAAAGGCTTTTGGAGCTCTGGTTGTGGTGGTTGAGGAGCTCCTCAGACCCTGAGGTGGTGTCCAGGAGGTCCTCAGAGGCTTTTGGAGCTCCACTTGTGGTGGTTGAGGAGCTCCTCAGGCCCTGAGGTGGTGTCCAGGAGGTCCTCAAAGGCTTTTGGAGCTGCAGTTGTGGTGGTTGAGGAGCTCCTCAGGCCCCTGAGGTGGTGTCCAGGAGGTCCTCAAAGGCTTTTGGAGCTCCGTTGTGGTGGTTGAGGAGCTCCTCAGGCCCTGAGGTGGTGTCCAGGAGGATCTCAAAGGCTTTTGGAGCTCCGGTTGTGGTGGTTGAGGAGCTCCTCAGGCCCTGAGGTGGTCTCCAGGAGGTCCTCAAAGGCTTTTGGAGCTCCACTTGTGGTGGTTGAGGAGCTCCTCAGGCCCTGAGGTGGTCTCCATGAGGTCCTCAAAGGCTTTTGGAGCTCCAGTTGTGGTGGTTGAGGAGCTCCTCAGGCCCTGAGGTGGTCTCCATGAGGTTCTCAAAGGCTTTTGGAGCTCCGGTTGTGGTGGTTGAGGAGCTCCTCAGGCTCTGAGGTGGTCACCATGAGGTCCTCAAAGGCTTTTGGAGCTCCAGTTGTGGTGGTTGAGGAGCTCCTCAGGCCCTGAGGTGGTGTCCAGGAGGTCCTCAAAGGCTTTTGGAGCTGCAGTTGTGGTGGTTGAGGAGCTCCTCAGGCCCTGAGGTGGTGTCCATGAGGTCCTCAAAGGCTTTTGGAGCTCCAGTTTGTGGTGGTTGAGGAGCTCCTCAGGCCCTGAGGTGGTCTCCAGGAGGTCCTCAAAGGCTTTTGGAGCTCCGGTTGTGGTGGTTGAGGAGCTCCTCAGGCCCTGAGGTGGTGTTCCAGGAGGTCCTCAAAGGCTTTTGGAGCTGCAGTTGTGGTGGTAGAGGAGCTCCTCAGGCCCTGAGGTGGTGTCCAGGAGGATCTCAGGAGGCTTTTGGAGCACCATTTGTGGTGGTTGAGGAGCTCCTCAGGCCCTGAGGTGGTGTCCATGAGGTCCTCAAAGGCTTTTGGAGCTGCAGTTGTGGTGGTTGAGGAGCTCCTCAGGCCCTGAGGTGGTGTCCAGGAGGTCCTCAAAGGCTTTTTGGAGCTCCAGTTGTGGTGGTTGAGGAGCTCCTCAGGCCCTGAGGTGGTGTCGAGGAGGTTCTCAAAGGCTTTTGGAGCTCCGGTTGTGGTGGTTGAGGAGCTCCTCAGGCCCTGAGGTGGTGTCCAGGAGGTCCTCAAAGGCTTTTGGAGCTCCATTTGTGGTGGTTGAGGAGCTCCTCAGGCCCTGAGGTGGTGTCCAGGAGGTCCTCAAAGGCTTTTGGAGCTGCAGTTGTGGTGGTTGAGGAGCTCCTCAGGCCCTGAGGTGGTGTCCAGGAGGTCCTCAAAGGCTTTTGGAGCTCCGGTTGTGGTGGTTGAGGAGCTCCTCAGGCCCTGAGGTGGTGTCCAGGAGGTCCTCAGAGGCTTTTGGAGCTCTGGTTGTGGTGGTTGAGGAGCTCCTCAGGCCCTGAGGTGGTCTCCATGAGGTCCTCAAAGGTTTTGGAGCTCCGGTTGTGGTGGTTGAGGAGCTCCTCAGGCCCTGAGGTGGCGTCCAGGAGGATCTCAAAGGCTTTTGGAGCTCCGGTTGTGGTGGTTTGAGGAGCTCCTCAGGCCCTGAGGTGGTGTCCAGGAGGTCCTCAAAGGCTTTTGGAGCTCCGGTTGTGGTGGTTGAGGAGCTCCTCAGGCCCTGAGGTGGTCTCCAGGAGGTCCTCAAAGGCTTTTGGAGCTGCAGTTGTGGTGGTTGAGGAGCTCCTCAGGCCCTGAGGTGGTCTCCATGGATGGTGGGTGATGTCCATGAGGTCCTCAAAGGCTTTTGAAGCTCCAGGTGTGGTGGTTGAGGAGCTCCTCAGACCCTGAGGTGGTGTCCAGGAGGATCTCAAAGGCTTTTGGAGCTCCGGTTGTGGTGGTTGAGGAGCTCCTCAGGCCCTGAGGTGGTGTCCAGGAGGTCCTCAAAGGCTTTTGGAGCTCCAGTTGTGGTGGTTGAGGACCTCCTCAGGCCCTGAGGTGGTCTCCAGGAGGTCCTCAAAGGCTTTTGGAGCTCCGGTTGTGGTGGTTGAGGAGCTCCTCAGGCCCTGAGGTGGTCTCCATGAGGTCCTCAAAGGCTTTTGGAGCTCCGGTTGTGGTGGTTGAGGAGCTCCTCAGGCCCTGAGGTGGTCTCCAGGAGGTCCTCAAAGGCTTTTGGAGCTCCAGTTGTGGTGGTTGAGGAGCTCCTCAGGCCCTGAGGTGGTGTCCAGGAGGTCCTCAAAGGCTTTTGGAGCTCCACTTGTGGTGGTTGAGGAGCTCCTCAGGCCCTGAGGTGGTGTCCAGGAGGTCCTCAAAGGCTTTTGGAGCTCCGGTTGTGGTGGTTGAGGAGCTCCTCAGGCCCTGAGGTGGTGTCCAGGAGGTCCTCAGAGGCTTTTGGAGCTCCGGTTGTGGTGGTTGAGGAGCTCCTCAGGCCCTGAGGTTGTGTCCATGAGGCCCTCAAAGGCTTTTGGAGCTCCGGTTGTGGTGGTTGAGGAGCTCCTCAGGCCCTGAGGTGGTCTCCAGGAGGCCCTCAAAGGCTTTTGGAGCTCCGGTTGTGGTGGTTGAGGAGCTCCTCAGGCCCTGAGGTGGTGTCCATGAGGTCCTCAAAGGCTTTTGGAGCTCCGGTTGTGGTGGTTGAGGAGCTCCTCAGGCCCTGAGGTGGTGTCCAGGAGGTCCTCAAAGGCTTTTGGAGCTCCGGTTGTGGTGGTTGAGGAGCTCCTCAGGCCCTGAGGTGGTCTCCATGAGGTCCTCAAAGGCTTTTGGAGCTCCGGTTGTGGTGGTTGAGGAGCTCCTCAGGCCCTGAGGTGGTGTCCAGGAGGTCCTCAAAGGCTTTTGGAGCTCCAGTTGTGGTGGTTGAGGAGCTCCTCAGGCCCTGAGGTGGTCTCCATGAGGTCCTCAAAGCTTTTGGAGCTCCGGTTATGGTGGTTGACGAGCTCCTCAGGCCCTGAGGTGGTCTCCATGAGGTCCTCAAAGGCTTTTGGAGCTCCGGTTGTGGTGGTTGAGAAGCTCCTCAGGCCCTGAGGTGGTGTCCAGGAGGATCTCAAAGGCTTTTGGAGCTCCGGTTGTGGTGGTTGAGGAGCTCCTCAGGCCCTGAGGTGGTGTCCAGGAGGTCCTCAAAGGCTTTTGGAGCTCTGGTTGTGGTGGTTGAGGAGCTCCTCAGGCCCTGAGGTGGTGTCCAGGAGGTCCTCAAAGGCTTTTGGAGCTCCGGTTGTGGTGGTTGAGGAGCTCCTCAGGCCCTGAGGTGGTGTCCATGAGGTCCTCAAAGGCTTTTTGGAGCTCCGGTTGTGGTGGTTGAGGAGCTCCTCAGGCCCTGAGGTGGTGTCCATGAGGTCCTCAAAGGCTTTTGGAGCTCCGGTTGTGGTGGTTGAGGAGCTCCTCAGGCCCTGAGGTGGTGTCCATGAGGTCCTCAAAGGCTTTTGGAGCTGCAGTTGTGGTGGTTGAGGAGCTCCTCAGGCCCTGAGGTGGTGTCCAGGAGGTCCTCAAAGGCTTTTGGAGCTGCAGTTGTGGTGGTTGAGGAGCTCCTCAGGCCCTGAGGTGGTCTCCAGGAGGTCCTCAAAGGCTTTTGGAGCTCCGGTTGTGGTGGTTGAGGAGCTCCTCAGGGCCTGAGGTGGTGTCCAGGAGGTCCTCAAAGGCTTTTGGAGCTGCAGTTGTGGTGGTTGAGGAGCTCCTCAGGCCCTGAGGTGGTGTCCAGGAGGATCTCAGGAGGCTTTTGGAGCACCATTTGTGGTGGTTGAGGAGCTCCTCAGGCCCTGAGGTGGTGTTCAGGAGGATCTCAAAGGCTTTTGGAGCTCCACTTGTGGTGGTTGAGGAGCTCCTCAGGCCCTGAGGTGGTCTCCATGAGGTCCTCAAAGGCTTTTGGAGCTCCAGTTGTGGTGGTTGAGGAGCTCCTCAGGCCCTGAGGTGGTGTCCAGGAGGATCTCAAAGGCTTTTGGAGCTCCACTTGTGGTGGTTGAGGAGCTCCTCAGGCCCTGAGGTGGTCTCCATGAGGTCCTCAAAGGCTTTTGGAGCTCCACTTGTGGTGGTTGAGGAGCTCCTCAGGCCCTGAGGTGGTGTCCAGGAGGTCCTCAAAGGCTTTTGGAGCTCCACTTGTGGTGGTTGAGGAGCTCCTCAGGCCCTGAGGTGGTGTCCAGGAGGATCTCAAAGACTTTTGGAGCTCCAGTTGTGGTGGTTGAGGAGCTCCTCAGGCCCTGAGGTGGTGTCCAGGAGGTCCTCAAAGGCTTTTGGAGCTCCGGTTGTGGTGGTTGAGGAGCTCCTCAGGCCCTGAGGTGGTGTCCAGGAGGTCCTCAAAGGCTTTTGGAGCTCCGGTTGTGGTGGTTGAGGAGCTCCTCAGGCTCTGAGGTGGTGTCCATGAGGTCCTCAAAGGCTTTTGGAGCTCCGGTTGTGGTGGTTGAGGAGCTCCTCAGGCCCTGAGGTGGTCTCCAGGAGGTCCTCAAAGGCTTTTGGAGCTCCGGTTGTGGTGGTTGAGGAGCCCCTCAGGCCCTGAGGTGGTCTCCAGGAGGTCCTCAAAGGCTTTTGGAGCTCCGGTTGTGGTAGTTGAGGAGCTCCTCAGGCCCTGAGGTGGTCTCCAGGAGGTCCTCAAAGGCTTTTGGAGCTCCGGTTGTGGTGGTTGAGGAGCTCCTCAGGCCCTGAGGTGGTCTCCAGGAGGTCCTCAAAGGCTTTTGGAGCTCCAATTGTGGTGGTTGAGGAGCTCCTCAGGCCCTGAGGTGGTGTCCAGGAGGTCCTCAAAGGCTTTTGGAGCTCCGGTTGTGGTGGTTGAGGAGCTCCTCAGGCCCTGAGGTGGTGTCCAGGAGGATCTCAGGAGGCTTTTGGAGCTCCGGTTGTGGTGGTTGAGGAGCTCCTCAGGCCCTGAGGTGGTGTCCAGGAGGTCCTCAAAGGCTTTTGGAGCTCCGGTTGTGGTGGTTGAGGAACTCCTCAGGCCCTGAGGGTGGTGTCCAGAAGGTCCTCAAAGGCTTTTGGAGCTCCGGTTGTGGTGGTTGAGGAGCTCCTCAGGCCCTGAGGTGGTGTCCAGGAGGATCTCAGGAGGCTTTTGGAGCTCCAGTTGTGGTGGTTGAGGAGCTCCTCAGGCCCTGAGGTGGTGTCCAGAAGGTCCTCAAAGGCTTTTGGAGCTCCGGTTGTGGTGGTTGAGGAGCTCCTCAGGCCCTGAGGTGGTGTCCAGGAGGTCCTCAAAGGCTTTTGGAGCTCCACTTGTGGTGGTTGAGGAGCTCCTCAGGCCCTGAGGTGGTGTCCAGGAGGTCCTCAAAGGCTTTTGGAGCTCCATTTGTGGTGGTTGAGGAGCTCCTCAGGCCCTGAGGTGGTGTCCATGAGGTCCTCAAAGGCTTTTGGAGCTCCACTTGTGGTGGTTGAGGAGCTCCTCAGGCCCTGAGGTGGTCTCCATGAGGTCCTCAAAGGCTTTTGGAGCTCCGGTTGTGGTGGTTGAGGAGCTCCTCAGGCCCTGAGGTGGTGTCCAGAAGGTCCTCAAAGGCTTTTGGAGCTCCGGTTGTGGTGGTTGAGGAGCTCCTCAGGCCCTGAGGTGGTGTCCAGGAGGTCCTCAAAGGCTTTTGGAGCTCCGGTTGTGGTGGTTGAGGAGCTCCTCAGGCCCTGAGGTGGTCTCCATGAGGTTCTCAAAGGCTTTTGGAGCTCCAGTTGTGGTGGTTGAGGAGCTCCTCAGGCCCTGAGGTGGTGTCCAGGAGGATCTCAAAGGCTTTTGGAGCTCCGGTTGTGGGTGGTTGAGGAGCTCCTCAGGCCCTGAGGTGGGTGTCCAGGAGGTCCTCAAAGGCTTTTGGAGCTCCGGTTGTGGTGGTTGAGGAGCTCCTCAGGCCCTGAGGTGGTGTCCATGAGGTCCTCAAAGGCTTTTTGGAGCTCCGGTTGTGGTGGTTGAGGAGCTCCTCAGGCCCTGAGGTGGTGTCCAGGAGGTCCTCAAAGGCTTTTGGAGCTGCAGTTGTGGTGGTTGAGGAGCTCCTCAGCCCTGAGGTGGTCTCCATGGGTGGTGATTGATGTCCATGAGGTCCTCAAAGGCTTTTGGAGCTGCAGTTGTGGTGGTTGAGGAGCTCCTCAGGCCCTGAGGTGGTGTCCAGGAGGTCCTCAAAGGCTTTTGGAGCTGCAGTTGTGGTGGTTGAGGAGCTCCTCAGGCCCTGAGGTGGTCTCCATGGGTGGTGGGTGGTGTCCAGGAGGTCCTCAAAGGCTTTTGGAGCTCCACTTGTGGTGGTTGAGGAGCTCCTCAGGCCCTGAGGTGGTGTCCATGAGGATCTCAAAGGCTTTTGGAGCTCTGGTTGTGGTGGTTGAGGAGCTCCACAGGCCCTGAGGTGGTGTCCAGGAGGTCCTCAAAGGCTTTTGGAGCTCCGGTTTGTGGTGGTTGAGGAGCTCCTCAGGCCCTGAGGTGGTGTCCAGGAGGTCCTCAAAGGCTTTTGGAGCTGCAGTTGTGGTGGTTGAGGAGCTCCTCAGGCCCTGAGGTGGTGTCCAGGAGGTCCTCAAAGGCTTTTGGAGCTCCGGTTGTGGTGGTTGAGGAGCTCCTCAGGCCCTGAGGTGGTGTCCAGGAGGTCCTCAAAGGCTTTTGGAGCACCAGTTGTGGTGGTTGAGGAGCTCCTCAGGCCCTGAGGTGGTGTCCATGAGGATCTCAAAGGCTTTTGGAGCTCTGGTTGTGGTGGTTGAGGAGCTCCACAGGCCCTGAGGGTGGTGTCCAGGAGGTCCTCAAAGGCTTTTGGAGCTCCGGTTGTGGTGGTTGAGGAGCTCCTCAGGCCCTGAGGTGGTGTCCAGGAGGTCCTCAAAGGCTTTTGGAGCTCCACTTGTGGTGGTTGAGGAGCTCCTCAGGCCCTGAGGTGGTGTCCAGGAGGTCCTCAGAGGCTTTTGGAGCTCCGGGTGTGGTGGTTGAGGAGCTCCTCAGGCCCTGAGGTGGTGTCCATGAGGTCCTCAAAGGCTTTTGGAGCTGCAGTTGTGGTGGTTGAGGAGCTCCTCAGAGCCCTGAGGTGGTCTCCATTGAGGTCCTCAAAGGCTTTTGGAGCTCCGGTTGTGGTGGTTGAGGAGCTCCTCAGGCCCTGAGGTGGTGTCCAGGAGGTCCTCAAAGGCTTTTGGAGCTCCGGTTGTGGTGGTTGAGGAGCTCCTCAGGCCCTGAGGTGGTGTCCAGGAGGTCCTCAAAGGCTTTTGGAGCTCCAGTTGTGGTGGTTGAGGAGCTCCTCAGGCCCTGAGGTGGGTGTCCAGGAGGTCCTCAAAGGCTTTTGGAGCTGCAGTTGTGGTGGTTGAGGAGCTCCTCAGGCCCTGAGGTGGTCTCCAGGAGGTCCTCAAAGGCTTTTGGAGCTCCGGTTGTGGTGGTTGAGGAGCTCCTCAGGCCCTGAGGTGGTGTCCATGAGGTCCTCAGAGGCTTTTGGAGCTCCGGGTTGTGGTGGTTGAGGAGCTCCTCAGACCCTGAGGTGGTCTCCATGAGGTCCCTCAAAGGCTTTTGGAGCTCCGGTTGTGGTGGTTGAGGAGCTCCTCAGGCCCTGAGGTGGTCTCCATGAGGTCCTCAAAGGCTTTTGGAGCTCCGGTTGTGGTGGTTGAGGAGCTCCTCAGGCCCTGAGGTTGGTGTCCATGAGGTCCTCAAAGGCTTTTGGAGCTCCGGTTGTGGTGGTTGAGGAGCTCCTCAGGCCCTGAGGTGGTGTCCATGAGGTCCTCAAAGGCTTTTGGAGCTCCGGTTGTTGGTGGTTGAGGAGCTCCTCAGGCCTGAGGTGGTGTCCATGAGGTCCTCAAAGGCTTTTGAGCTGCAGTTGTGGTGGTTGAGGAGCTCCTCAGGCCCTGAGGTGGTGTCCAGGAGGTCCTCAAAGAGCTTTTGGAGCTGCAGTTGTGGTGGTTGAGGAGCTCCTCAGGCCCTGAGGTGGTCTCCATGAGGTCCTCAAAAGCTTTTGGAGCTCCGGTTGTGGTGGTTGAGGAGCTCCTCAGGCCCTGAGGTGGTGTCCAGGAGGTCCTCAAAGGCTTTTGGAGCTCCGGTTTGTGGTGGTTGAGGAGCTCCTCAGGCCCTGAGGTGGTGTCCAGGAGGTCCTCAAAGGCTTTTGGAGCTCCGGTTGTGGTGGTTGAGGAGCTCCTCAGGCCCTGAGGTGGTGTCCAGGAGGTCCTCAAAGGCTTTTGGAGCTCCGGTTGTGGTGGTTGAGGAGCTCCTCAGGCCCTGAGGTGGTGTCCAGGAGGATCTCAAAGGCTTTTGGAGCTCCGGTTGTGGTGGTTGAGGAGCTCCTCAGGCCCTGAGGTGGTGTCCATGAGGTCCTCAAAGGCTTTTGGAGCTCCGGTTGTGGTGGTTGAGGAGCTCCTCAGGCCCTGAGGTGGTCTCCAGGAGGTCCTCAAAGGCTTTTGGAGCTCCGGTTGTGGTGGTTGAGGAGCTCCTCAGGCCCTGAGGTGCTCTCCACGGATGGTGGTTGATCTCCACGACCTTTTTGATGACCTCCATCTCACCTTCTGCCCCACCAGGAGATCCTCAACTACATCGCTCGGAAGGAACTCGACCCTCTCCTCAAGGTGGACCAACTCAACCTGGAGAAGGAGAAGCACAAGATCTTCCTCCGCTTCGGTGAGGCCCTTTCCGGACCTCCTCTTGAGGTCCACACCTCCATCTGGAGGTCCTCCTCCCCTTGAGGTTCTCCTGACCTTCGTCTTGACCTTCTCTTGAAGAGGAGGAGGACATCACCTTTCCCCCCACGTACCGCTACGAGCGCGGCTCCCGCGACACCTACGTGTGGCACAAGCAGAAGCCCACGGGGGTAGGTGGACAACCCCCTCCTGAGGTCCTTCCACCCCTCCTGAGGTCCTTCCACCCCATCCTGAGGTCCTTCCACCCCATCCTGAGGTCCTTCCGTCCCCTCCTGAGGTCCTTCCGCCCCTCCTGAGGTCCTTCCACCCCATCCTGAGGTCCTTCCGCCCCATCCTGAGGTCCTTCCACCCCATCCTGAGGTCCTTCCACCCCATCCTGAGGTCCTTCCACCCCTCCTGAGGTCCTTCCACCCCCTCCTGAGGTCCTTCCGCCCCATCCTGAGGTCCTTCCATCCTGAGGTCCTTCCACCCCCTCCTGAGGTCCTTCCACCCCATCCTGAGGTCCTTCCACCCCTCCTGAGGTCCTTCCACCCCCTCCTGAGGTCCTTCCACCCCATCCTGAGGTCCTTCCACCCCTCCTGAGGTCCTTCCACCCCATCCTGAGGTCCTTCCACCCCATCCTGAGGTCCTTCCCCTTTCTGAGGTCCTTCCACCCATCCGAGGTCCTTCCACCCCATCCTGAGGTCCTTCCACCCCATCCTGAGGTCCTTCCGTCCATCCTGAGGTCCTTCCACCCATCCTGAGGTCTTCCACCCCATCCTGAGGTCCTTCCACCCCTCCTGAGGTCCTTCCGTCCATCCTGAGGTCCTTCCACCCATCCTGAGGTCCTTCCACCCACCATCCTGAGGTCCTTCCGCCCCATCCTGAGGTCCTTCCACCCCATCCTGAGGTCCTTCCACCCCTCCTGAGGTCCTTCCGTCCATCCTGAGGTCCTTCCACCCCATCCTGAGGTCCTTCCACCCCATCCTGAGGTCCTTCCACCCCTCCTGAGGTCCTTCCACCCCATCCTGAGGTCCTTCCACCCCATCCAGATGTCCTTCCACCCCATCCTGAGGTCCTTCCACCCCATCCTGAGGTCCTTCCACCCCATCTTGAGGTCCTTCCACCCCATCCTGAGGTCCTTCCACCCCATCCTGAGGTCCTTCCACCAATCCTGAGGTCCTTCCACCCCATCCTGAGGTCCTTCCACCCCATCCTGAGGTCCTTCCACCCCATCCAGAGTTCCTTCCACCCCATCCTGAGGTCCTTCCACCCCATCCTGAGGTCCTTCCACCCCTCCTGAGGTCCTTCCACCCCTCCTGAGGTCCTTCCGTCCCATCCTGAGGTCCTTCCACCCCTCCTGAGGTCCTTCCACCCCATCCTGAGGTCCTTCCACCCCTCCTGAGGTCCTTCCACCCCTCCTGAGGTCCTTCCGTCCCATCCTGAGGTCCTTCCACCCCATCCTGAGGTCCTTCCACCCCATCCTGAGGTCCTTCCACCCCTCCTGAGGTCCTTCCACCCCATCCTGAGGTCCTTCCACCCCTCCTGAGGTCCTTCCACCCCATCCTGAGGTCCTTCCGCCCTCCTGAGGTCCTTCCATCCTGAGGTCCTTCCACCTCTCCTGAGGTCCTTCCACCCCTCCTGAGGTCCTTCCACCCCATCCTGAGGTCCTTCCACCCCTCCTGAGGTCCTTCCACCCCTCCTGAGGTCCTTCCGCCCCATCCTGAGGTCCTTCCACCCCATCCTGAGGTCCTTCCACCCATCCTGAGGTCCTTCCACCCCTCCTGAGGTCCTTCCACCCCTCCTGAGGACCTTCCACCCCATCCTGAGGTCCTTCCACCCCATCCTGAGGTCCTTCCACCCCATCCTGAGGTCCTTCCACCCCCCCTGAGGTCCTTCCACCCCACCTGAGGTCCTTCCACCCCATCCTGAGGTCCTTCCGTCCATCCTGAGGTCCTTCCACCCCATCCTGAGGTCCTTCCACCCCATCCTGAGGTCCTTCCACCCATCCTGAGGTCCTTCCACCCCATCCTGAGGTCCTTCCGTCCATCCTGAGGTCCTTCCACCCCCCTGAGGTCTTCCACCGCATCCTGAGGTCCTTCCACCCCATCCTGAGGTCCTTCCGTCCATCCTGAGGTCCTTCCACCTCATCTGAGTCCTTCCACCCCATCCTGAGATCCTTCCACCCCATCCTGAGGTCCTTCCACCCATCCTGAGGTCCTTCCGTCCCTCCTGAGGTCCTTCCACCCATCCTGAGGTCCTTCCACCCTCCTGAGGTCCTTCCACCCCCTCCTGAGGTCCTTCCACCCCATCCTGAGGTCCTTCCACCCCATCCCGAGGTCCTTCCACCCCATCCTGAGGTCCTTCCTCCCCTCCTGAGGTCCTTCCACCCCTCCTGAGGTCCTTCCACCCATCCTGAGGTCCTTCCACCCCTCCTGAGGTCCTTCCACCCCCTCCTGAGGTCCTTCCACCCCATCCTGAGGTCCTTCCGCCCCCTCCTGAGGTCCTTCCACCCCCTCCTGAGGTCCTTCCACCCCATCCTGAGGTCCTTCCACCCCTCCTGAGGTCCTTCCACCCCATCCTGAGGTCCTTCCACCCCCTGAGGTCCTTCCACCCCCTCCTGAGGTCCTTCCACCCCATCCTGAGGTCCTTCCACCCCATCCTGAGGTCCTTCCACCCCATCCTGAGGTCCTTCCACCCCATCCTGAGGTCCTTCCGTCCATCCTGAGGTCCTTCCACCCCACCCTGAGGTCCTTCCACCCCTCCTGAGGTCCTTCCACCCCATCCTGAGGTCCTTCCACCCCTCCCTGAGGTCCTTCCACCCATCCTGAGGTCCTTCCACCCCATCCTGAGGTCCTTCCGTCCATCCTGAGGTCCTTCCACCCCTCCTGAGGTCCTTCCACCCCATCCTGAGGTCCTTCCACCCCATCCTGAGGTCCTTCCACCCCTCCTGAGGTCCTTCCACCCCATCCTGAGGTCCTTCTGTCCATCCTGAGGTCCTTCCACCCCATCCTGAGGTCCTTCCACCCCATCCTGAGGTCCTTCCACCCCATCCTGAGGTCCTTCCACCCCTCCTGAGGTCCTTCCACCCCTCCTGAGGTCCTTCCGTCCCATTCTGAGGTCCTTCCACCCCTCCTGAGGTCCTTCCGCCCCTCCTGAGGTCCTTCCACCCCTCCTGAGGTCCTTCCACCCCTCCTGATGTCCTTCCACCCCTCCTGAGGTCCTTCCGCCCCATCCTGAGGTCCTTCCACCCCATCCTGAGGTCCTTCCACCCATCCTGAGGTCCTTCCCCCCCTCCTGAGGTCCTTCCACCCCCTCCTGAGGTCCTTCCACCCCATCCTGAGGTCCTTCCACCCCATCCTGAGGTCCTTCCACCCCATCCTGTGGTCCTTCCGTCCCCTCCTGAGGTCCTTCCACCCCATCCTGAGGTCCTTCCACCCCATCCTGAGGTCCTTCCACCCCTCCTGAGGTCCTTCCACCCCATCCTGAGGTCCTTCCACCCCATCCTGAGGTCCTTTCGTCCATCCTGAGGTCCTTCCACCCCATCCTGAGGTCCTTCCACCCCTCCTGAGGTCCTTCCACCCATCCTGAGGTCCTTCCACCCCATCCTGAGGTCCTTCCACCCCTCCTGAGGTCCTTCCACCCCATCCTGAGGTCCTTCAGTCCCATCCTGAGGTCCTTCCGCCCCTCCTGAGGTCCTTCCACCCCATCCTGAGGTCCTTCCACCCCATCCTGAGGTCCTTCCGTCCATCCTGAGGTCCTTCCGTCCCTCCTGAGGTCCTTCCACCCCATCCTGAGGTCCTTCCACCCCTCCTGAGGTCCTTCCACCCCATCCTGAGGTCCTTCCACCCCACCTGAGGTCCGTCCGCCCCATCCTGAGGTCCTTCCACCCCTCCTGAGGTCCTTCCTCCATCCTGAGGTCCTTCCCCCATCCTGAGGTCCTTCCGTCCATCCTGAGGTCCTTCCACCCCATCCTGAGGTCCTTCCGTCCATCCTGAGGTCCTTCCACCCCATCCTGAGGTCCTTCCACCACTCCTGAGGTCCTTCCACCACTCCTGAGGTCCTTCTACCCCATCCTGAGGTCCTTCCGTCCATCCTGAGGTCCTTCCACCCCTCCTGAGGTCCTTCCACCCCTCCTGAGGTCCTTCCACCCCTCCTGAGGTCCTTCCACCCCATCCTGAGGTCCTTCCACCCCATCCTGAGGTCCTTCCGCCCCATCCTGAGGTCCTTCCACCCCATCCTGAGGTCCTTCCACCCCCTCCTGAGTTCCTTCCACCCTCCTGAGTCGTTCCACCCCATCCTGAGGTCCTTCCACCCCATCCTGAGATCCTTCCACCCATCCTGAGGTCCTTCCACCCCATCCTGAGATCCTTCCACCCCATCCTGAGGTCCTTCCTCCCCTCCTGAGGTCCTTCCACCCCTCCTGAGGTCATTCCACCCCTCCTGAGGTCCTTCCACCCCATCCTGAGGTCCTTCCGTCCATCCTGAGGTCCTTCCACCCCTCCTGAGGTCCTTCCACCGCATCCTGAGGTCCTTCCTCCCCTCCTGAGGTCCTTCCACCCCTCCTGAGGTCCTTCCGCCCATCCTGAGGTCCTTCCACCCCTCCTGAGGTCCTTCCTCCCATCCTGAGGTCCTTCCACCCCTCCTGAGGTCCTTCCGCCCATCCTGAGGTCCTTCCACCCTCCTGAGGTCCTTCCACCCCTCCTGAGGTCCTCCCACCCATCCTGAGGTCCTTCCACCCCATCCTGAGGTCCTTCCACCCCATCCTGAGGTCCTTCCACTCCATCCTGAGGTCCTTCCACCCCCTCCTGAGGTCCTTCCACCCCATCCTGAGGTCCTTCCACCCCTCCTGAGGTCCTTCCACCCCATCCTGAGGTCCTTCCACCCCATCCTGAGGTCCTTCCACCCCCATCCTGAGGTCCTTCCACCCCTCCTGAGGTCTTTCCGTCCATCCTGAGGTC
>NC_071401.1:4753107-4830303 GCF_017976375.1 Cuculus canorus
TCTTCTAAGACATTTCTATGACCTGATCATTCCTTTTCCTAACTAATGTCTTATGCTTCTATGACTCAACCCTTCCATGACCCAAATATTTTATGACCCTTCTATAACCCATCTCTTCTATGACCTCCTATGACTGAAATCTTCTCTTACTCCTCTTTACCTGACACGTCTATAACTCAACTCTTCTGTGACAAATCTCTTATATGACCAGGCCCTTCCATAACTCAAGCCTTCTATGACACAACACTGTGTTCTGACTGTTCTACGATGCTACTTTCCATGACCTGACTCTCGTAGGAACCTTCCGTGACCAGTTCCTTCCATGACCTGGCTGTTCTAGGACTCTTCTATTACCCATTCCTTCTCTAGACCAACTATTTTTGACCCTTCTATGACCAAACATTTCTAATACACAAATAAACTCACACTTCAATGAATCAACTCTTCCATGGCCCCAATACTCAATGACCTGAATCATCTATGACCCAGTTCCACTATGAGAATTCTATGATCCAACACTTGTACGAACCTTCTATATCTGCACTCTTCTGTTACTCCTCTATGACTCAACCCTTCCATCATGTGACTCTTCTCAATCACAAGTTTTCTGTCACTCTTCTATGACCTAACACTTTTATGACCCTGCCCATCTATGACCCAACTCCTCTACACCTCCATGGAGATATGTGAGAGCCTTGGCATCTCCCATAACTCTACAGGCCTGTATTTGGAATTACATGAAATAACTGCTCCCAACTTGATTCAGCCACATGAGAATGTTCATGACACCAATGTCATTGTGGTCCAAGTGAGATCTGCCTGCCCAGGGCTGGGGGTCAGGGCTTGGCCATTCTGCTTCATCAAGCAAACCCAGGCTTTCCTCAGCATCACAGCTGCCTGCACAGCACCTTTGCCTGCCAGCAATCATGGCCTCCAATTCTCTGCTCTAACGAGTCCCTGGGGAGGCTTTGTCAGGAACAATCCTCAATGAGACCAATTAAGACTTCAAGTTACTCTGAGTTCTGGTGTTGACTTCTGGAGTTGTTTCTTCAGTCTCTTCTAAGGAGCTGAGATTCCAGGACTCATCAGCAAATCCACCCTGGGTCTCATTATAATACAGAAAGCCTTAATGAGCTCTTTCTCTGCCTGGAGATTTCTTCAGGTCTTGAAGCCTTGTACAGCTCCTTAGAGTCAATCTCAGTGTTGTTAAAGAGGAAAATTTAAAAGTGAACCTTAAAAAAAAAAATTAATTTATTTCAATAATTTTCGGAATCAATGAATGATTTGGGTTGGAGGGGACCTTAAGGCCCATCCAATTTGAAACCCTTTGCCATGGGCAGGGACACCTCCCGCTGGACCAGGCCCCATCCAACCTGGCCTTGAGTACCTCCAGGGAGGGGGCATCCACAGCTTCCCTGGGCAACATGGGCCAGAGCCTCTCCACCTTCTTTGTGAAGAATTTCTTCCTAATGTCTAATCTCAACCTTCCCACTTCAAATTTAAAGCCATTCCCCCTTGTCCTATCCCCCCATGCCCTTGTAAAGAGACCCTCCCCAGCCTTCTTGTTGACCCCCTTCAGGTACTGGAAAGCTGCTATAAGGTCTCCCTGAAGCCTTCTCCTCTCCAGGCTGAGGAAGTTCCAGGAGAAGATCAATAGTTCTTTGCAAAATCTGCTTTGAAAGGGTATGGCATTGGTAGAGGTCTCTCATGAGTGAGGTCAAGCAAGCTTCCAGGTGCCCAGGTCCATCTCCTCAGGGCACTCCTCAGCTGGCCAGGTCTCTGCCCATGCTGCTCTATGGTTCTCCATGTGCACCGAGTTAAAAATATTTTAATAGGTGAAAAAGAAAATATAAAAAGCGACATAATCCAAACCAAAAATCAATGTAAATGTATGTGACAGTGATGGTGACCTCACAATGTTCTTCTGCCACTCTGTGTACTCAGTGGTGTGTGACAGTGACTGTGACCTCACATTGTTCTGCTGCCACATTTTGAGCTCAGGTGTGACTTTGATACTGATCTCACACTCTCCTGCTGCCACCCTGTGTGCTCAGACATGACAGTGACAGTGACCTCACACTGTCCTTCTGCCATCCTGTGTGCTCAGGGCTGATGTTATTTCCTTATCTCTCAGGCTGTGCTCATACACTAAAGCTGTTAAAAAGATTCGCTCAACCGCTCTGTCCACGTGCCTAAAGCTTTATTATGATTCATTCAACAACTCTGTCCATGCACTACCTGTATCTACTATTTTTCTTCCCAGCTCTCAATTAGATGTTACTTGTTTCACTTCCAAGATTATTCTTCGGGACTTTCCAGCCTCGTTATTGGAACACAATTTTCTGTTCAAGGTCAATATCCATTTTCTCCGATTCCTCACACCAGCTGTGGACTCCCACTATTCCCCCTTTTTGTATTTGTACTACAAAAAGAATCCCGATAGTCCCTTGCAGGGCCCTTTGCAACAAACTGATCAGACACGGCAACATTAATAACACAATTACAACCACAACCAGAATCAGCAACCCTGTTTTCATCAGTGATAACAACCATCCTGACAGTCCCCATCCTTTAAACAAGCGATTCGACCGATCTGATCCATCATCTACTTGTAACTTTTTCACCCTTTCTTTTAGAAGCTGAATGCTTTTATGTATTGTTTCCAAATGATCTGACAAACATCCCTGTCTGCCCCGTTAACAGCTATGTCAACATCTACCCAATAAAATTCCACTACTGGAGTTTCCATAACTACGGAGATAAAGAGCAATGACTGTGCTAGAGATGTACCCCTTTTCTTCTTATTTCTCTTTGCTAAAATTAAATTAATTATTAAATATTAAAAAAAAATTAAAAATATTAAAAATTAAATAATAATTAAATTAAAATAAATATTACTTGTTTCACTTCCAAGATTCTTCATCGGGACTTTCCAGTCTCGTTTTGTGAACGGTTGTGTGATGACGGTCAATATCCATTTTCTCTGATTTCTCAGACCATCTGTGGACTCCCACAGGGTGACACTGATTGTGACCTCACACCCTCCTGCTGCTGCTTTGAGCTCATGAGTCAGATGCTCACTCCTGTGTGCTGTGCATGAGTTCTGCTGGTGATGATTCCTCCAAAAAGCCATATTTAGTCGTGTTTAAATGTTATTGTGATGCCACCAGCAGCCCCACACAAGCCGTGTGCCTGCTCTTTCCCCAGAAGCTGCTCCATATGAAGTGCTTAGGGACATGGATTAAGGGAGTGTTAGGAATGGTTGGACTCGATGATCCAGTGGGGCCTTTCCAACCTGGTGATTCTATGATTCTATGATTCCAGCACCGGTGCAATCCCAATCTTGTACACAGCCACGTGCCTTCTCCTGGCCCACCCACCACTCACCCACAGGTGACCTCCTGGCATCTACAACTGCCATGTCTGCTCCTGGTCTATGGGGTGTTCAGATACCACTGACATCCAAAGGAGCTTCACAGGCCATGTGCCACCTCCTGGTCTATCATCTGCTCAGGCACCAGTGACCTCACAAGCACCTGCACCATCTACAGGCCTTCTCCTGGCCTATCAGCTCCTCAGGGGGGAGTGACCGCATAAGAACCTGCACAACCCATGGGCCTTCTCCTGGCCTGTGGAGGAATCAGACACTAATGACCTCACCAACGCCTACACAAGCTTTTCTCCTTCCCCTGGCCTGTTGGTTCCGTGGGAATCAGTGACCTGACCACCATGTATCCAACCTTTTGCTCTCTCCCTTCTTATCAGGTACGAGTGAACAAGTGACCTCACAAGCTCCTACAAATGCCACGAGTCTCCTCTTGGCCCATCGGCTACTCGGGCAGTGGTGACCTCACAAGCAGGCACCGACCCCTTTGCTGTGTGATCGCCTTTTGGGGTGACCCCCTGGCAGCAAAACCCTTACATAATCCCCTCCTCCCTCCCCCAGCAGGATGGGGGAGACGATCGCCAGGGCAAAAGCGAGAAAACAAAACTCGTGGGTGAAGATAAAGAGAGTTTCATAAATGGAGGGAAGAAAAAAGGAAACCAGGGATGGAGAAGCAGTCAGTCCCACCAGCAGAGTGATGTCCAGCCAGTGTCCAAGCAATGGCTGCTTTGGAGAAGCTCCCCTCCCAGTTTTAGTGCTGAACAAGGTTCTACGAGGCGTGCGATTGCTCTTTGGTCCGTTTGAGCCACCCGTCCTGATTTTCCCCCTTCCCAGTCTCTTCCCACCCCAAGCCTCCTCTCTCTGGGGCAGAGTGAGAAACAGAGAAGGCCTTTGCCTCTCTGCCAGCACGGAGCAGCAGGAGCTGCAGTACCAGTGTGTTATCAGCGCCCTGCGCAGAGCACAGCCCCACACAGGCTACGAGCAAGAAAATGAACTCCATCCCGGCCAGGCCCTGGGCAATCTCCATCTCTTAGTCCATACTGGTTTGTTCCCGTCTGACCTAGAACTGAATCTGTTTTCTCACTTTAGGTCAAAGTTCCTGACCTTGGACACTTCCAGAGATGGGACATCCACAACTTCTCTGGGCAACCTGTTCCGGTTCCTTGACACCCTCATTGTAAAATGGTTCTTCCTTACATCCAATCTAAATCTCCCCTCTTCCAGTTCAAAGCCATTGCCCCTCGTCCTGCCACCACAGGCTTTGGGAAAAAGTCTGTCTTGGCCTCTGACCACTATGATTTCACCTGCAAACACCCTGGAGAGTGCCCAGAGGCCTCCCAGGATGGGGTTTGGAGACCTCAAGCGTATGACCAGTGGCCTCTGGGCTCATTGGTGTGGAGGCTGCAGACACTGTAGGATTCACCTGAGAGTGCTTCAAGGGTGGTTTCAGAGATGGTGGAGCTTTTCTTCATCGTGGAAAATGGCAGGAGAAAGAAATAATGCTAAAACTTGTAGCTGGGGAGGTCCAGGCTGGACAAGAGGAGAAAGAAATATCACTCAAAGGGCAGTGCTGTGGTGCCACAAGTCATCCAGAAGGAGTCTGGATCAGCCCAGGGCTTTGTGTGTCAAGCGAGAGCCAGGGAGGACAGAGAGACATCAGCAAAGGAAGGGGACAGCAAGGTGGGGCAGCCGTGGAGATGAGTGCAGCCTGCAGGGCAAGAGGCACAGGTGGAGGTTGTGGAGAGGAGGGAGCTGGCCTCTTCTCCCAAGTGACAGAGGACAGGACAAGAGGGAATGGCCTGAAGCTCCGTCAGGGGAGGTTCAGGTTGGATATCAGAAAAAAATTCTTCACAGTAAGAGTCATTGGGTACTGGAACAGCTGCCCAGGGAGGTGGTCGAGTCACCTTCCCTGGAGGTGTTTAAGGAACGGGTGGATGAAGTGCTTAGGGACATGGTTTAGGGAGTGTTAGGAATGGTTGGACTCGATGATCCAATGGGTCCTTTCCAACCTTGTGATTCTGTGATTCTGTGATTCTGTGATGCAACACTGTGGGACAGCATGATGTGGAGAGGACAGAGGGCTGTGGAAAAGCTGAAAGCTCCCTACCAGAGCAGCCTTTTCATGACTTTGGTGATGGCTGTAGTCTCTGCCACGGATGCCTATGAGGAGATGACAAATCCTTCCAGCCCTGGAGCCTTGTCCATTCTCAGGAGGTGTTTTTTCCACGGTTCTGCCCTTTTCATTGCCCATCTCCACATTCCACTGCCCCGGGAAGGCCATGAGGACAGAGTGAGGGACAGAATCTCACTTCCTAAGGGCTGGGGGTCAGGGCTTGGCTTTTCAGTTAATGGTATCAGGGCTTGGTCCTTTGGATTAATGAAACACATCCAGGTTTGCTCAGCATCAGAGCCACCTTCACCTTGTTTTCATAGAATAGTTGGGGTTGGAAGGGACCTTAAAGATCATCTAGTTCCAACCCCCCTGCCATAGGCAGGGACATCCCACTAAATCAGGCTGCCCAAGGCCCCATCCAACCTGGCCTTGAACACCTCCAGGGATGGGGTTTCTTGCCAGCCTCTGGTCCCTGTCCTGCTGGTTTACTGTTACCTCCTTGTAAGAGAAAAACTCACGTTTCTAACCTGTAGTGAAATAGATGTAATTCACATGTTTTTTGCCACCAGAGGTCAGCACACACCAGATTAAATAGCAGATCAGCTACTCTAAACTAAATGAAAAGGGAAAGTCCTCAGCATCCTGGGACTCTGAACAGCCACTCTTCAAGGATGCAAGCAACTTAGTTGTGAGGAGCACAGATGAGGCTGAAAGCTTTTTAAAGGGATGAGAATATTTTCTGTGCAATCTGGACAGGTTGTTTCAGGCTTAGGGTTATAAACCACTGTTTAAGGATCTCTCCCTTTTGCACCAGTGGAATGACATGGAGGATACAAACCATACCTTTATCGTGCAAATTAAAGGAGAAACACTAGTAGGGAGTTTTAAGAGTGCTCTGTGATACTCATAGAAGCATGGAACCATCAATATGGACTTCACTGGGAAAAGGGTTTCTCATACCTGACTGGAGTCGTTTTCCCAAGTTTCCTTCCTTTTTTTCTGGGACTCACATTCAAAATGTTCCATTCTTTCCCCCTTTCCCCATGAAAACCCTGAACCCACCATCAAAGCACTGTGCAGGAACAGTTGTAAGAGGCAAAATAAATAGGACTGCTTATACAGTTTGTGCCGAGAAATAGTTTTGAAAATAAGAGGCTTCGTGACAGCAGAAAACTTTTTCTCATATTTACACGTTTTGGTCTAATGATCTTACCTCTAAATATTAAAAGGAGTAAAAGACAGAGTATCCTGGGAGTTCCTGGGGTGTGTTCCTTACTCAGTTCTAGGGAACTCGGGGCCCAAAGTCCTTCTCTGTGTGTGTGCGCTCCCTTCAGGCTGACTGATAGCGCACTTCTGCCCCCAGTGCCAGCACAAGCTGCAGAGCAGTTCTGTGCCTCTGCAACAGAGAAAAAAACACTGCAAAAAGGACTTTACCTTTCTGAGTCACATACCTAGGGTCGAGTCTTTATTGTTTGCAGTCCTTGTGTTTTGAAGAGTGCTTTGGCTGAGCCTGGCATAAGCATACCTTCTCATTGGTTTTGAAAAGGATTACAGTTTATTTATTATCTATTTCTCTATCTATCTATTCATTGATTCATTACTTCAGGACTTGCCTTTTCCTAACCTGTTTTCACTGCCTCCAGTTTTCTGCTCTAACAGGACACTGGAGATGCTTTCTCAGCAATGCCCTCAGTGGGACCCATTAACACTGCAAGAAACTTTGGAGTTTGAATTGGACTTTGACTTTGACTTCTTGAGAGGTTTATTTGACTTCCTCTAAGGGGCTGTGGGTCATGGACTCAGCATCAAAACCACCAGAGGGTCATTAGAATGCCCTGGGCTGCTCCTCTGCTGCTGAGCTGGGCTGGGCTCCTGGCACGGAGGGAGCTGGTGGCAAGTGGGCAGCGCTACAAAGAGCCATCTCTGGGCAGGAGCAGCTCCTCTGCAAAGCCCAGCAGGGCTGAGGGCACTGCCTGCAGGCAGTGAGGGCAGAGGAGGGAGGCACAGAGAGGGGAAGGGCACGGTGGAATGCAAGGAGAAAGAAGGCTTCATTTGAAGAAATATCTTCACAGCCCTCTACACGGTAAGCCTCTGGGTGCAGGACTATTGCCATTCCTGACAAGATCTCTGAAAGCCCCCACAGCCTGGGGTTTTGTTGGGAAGACTCTTACAGTTTCTCCAATGTAGAGAAAAAGGATGTGCTTTGGAGCAGAGCTTCCCTGATAAACTCGAAGGGACGGGGCATGTGACCTTCCTCCACTCAGGGATTTCTGCAGGGTGTGGAGCCAGGTGTGCACTCAGGGGTGCTCTGGGCTGTCCTTGGGTTGCTCCAACCCTTCATTTTGGGAGTTATTTTTTCTTGGTTTTGATGAAGCTGTTGACAGAGAAATGTCATTGTTCCTCCCACTGCTGTGTCCGTGTTTCCCTGTCTTGTGTGACCCAGAGACTGTGTAAATGAGCAGCCGTGCTCTGTTCTTCTTTAAGGAAAATAAAGACCCCAGCAGCCACTTGTTTGTCCATGATCCTTCCTCCAGGACTTTCTCAGGAGCTGCTGGGTCACCTCCAGATGTGGAGGGGAAAAGAGTCCCAGCACTGCAGAGAAACAGCACTTGGTCTTTCTAGAGCTGCTGTCTTGGCATCTCCATGATCTTCTGAGCCCTTGTGCTGGTGGAAGCTCTGAGTGCTCTGAGCTTGGTCACTCTCCTGCGATTGGGCCGTGCTGGGATCACAGGAGGGGACAGGCAATGGGCATCTCTGTGACTGGGCTGATGTCCATGGGGTTGCTCTGATGGCCTGTGGGACGTCCCCTGGAGACTGCCTGAGTGCAGCACTGGGCTGTGCTGCCTTGGACCGAGATCTCTGTGTCCGTTCTTCCTGGTGTGGGACATCTCATCTGAGTGCAGAGCAGGGTGACCAACCACAGCTCTGGGAGTGGCAGCAGGAGAACAAAGACCCTGTGACTGCTGCTGTGCAGAGCCGCTGCGTGAGCACGGGGAGGGCTCTGTCTCTGAACACCCTGTGTGTGAGATGAGGGCACAACGTGTCCCAGTTCTGTCCCTGTGATCTGACAGCAAACGATGGGAAGTGGTTGGTTACCCTTCCCTCCCTCTTAATCACAAAGGGGAATCAGGAGAGGAAAAAAGTCCTAAATGTTAAAATAAAAGGATGCATATAATAAAAACAATAAAGACTCGTGCTTTTACTATCAGTAACACTTACGCTAATGCTCATGTGGGTGCCAGAGCTTGTTTTAGTACCAGTAGTAGTGTTAGAATCATAGAATCACGTCTTAGAATCATGAAAAGGGTTGGGTAGGAAGCGACCTTAGAGACCAGCCAGTTTTAAAGCCCTTGCCATGGGCAGGGACACCTTCCACTGGATCAGGCTTCTTACAGCCTCATCCAACCTGGCCTTTAACTTCTCAGTACTAAAACTAACACTAATTTATATACAATGATAAGAAGGCATTCGACCCAGTTATAGATTACAAACAACCAGCAATTGTCCCCTGGGCACCCTGGGGAAGCTGAAACAGGGAAATCATCCCAGATGAGTCCTACACACCGACAATTTCCATCTATGGCTGCACATCCCAACCATGAGGAGGGACTTTTGATACACGGAAACCTCTGTCCTCCTCCTTTGCTCACTGATACCCAACTCCACCACTGTTATCAATAAAAACGGGAACCCATTTCCTACTGACATTTCTCGCACCCCAGTCCCACAGCTCTCGCCACTGCTGGGCTCTCAGCCAAACCCTTTCTCACACAGCTCCAAACACATCAGGGGCTCATGGCCTTGTCTCATCCAACACGGAGAACGTCCATGGATTGGGATCCCCCAGCTGCCCTGGGGCCTTGCTCAGTGTTTCCCCCTGAAAGGTTTCTCAAAGCCCATCTCTCTCAGCCTCTCCTTGTCCATAATGTGCTCCAGGCCCAACCATCCTTCTGGGCTGGGCAGGACTCGCTCCAGGCTGGGCAGGGTCTTCCTTGTGCTGGGAGCCCCGTCCTGGACACAGCAGCCCTGATGTGTCCTGTGGTGGGTTAACCTTGTCCAGCAGACGGACCCCCCCCAGCTGCTCCCTCCCTGCCCAGAACCAACGGGACAGAGGGAGAAAACAATCCAGAAAAGCTCATGGGTCAAGAGAAAGCAAAGGTTGTTCAGTGACCAATGACTGTCACTGGCACAGATGTGTGGACTTGTTGAAAATCTATGTAATTTACTGCCAGTTAAGAAAGCTTTGGATTATGAGAAACAAGGACAAAATATTAAAGCTCATTTCCCTCACACTTTCTCCCACACTCAAATGCCTCCATTGCTCCCAGTTCCTCTGCCCACCCCAACTCCAGGAGGAGCATGGAAGATGGAGAGGAGTGGGTGAAGAACATCTCTCCTGTTTCTTCTTCCTCACACTCTCCCCTGCTCCAGCATGGGTCCCCTCCATGGGATCCCACGGTATTTGTGGTCAAGGCTCTGCGTGGTCCATTCCCTTCTCTCTACCCCGTGTCAGGGCCCTGAGAGCATCCAGGGGTCTTCATGGCATCGACTGGCAACTCCTGGGCCTCCACCCACCCCTCTGTCCATGGCCCAGGAGACACTGAAACCAGGCATGACTTTCAGCCCCAGCTTGATCTGAGCTGTAGGTGTGCGGCTCTGCAGACACAGACACAGACACAGCCTGGCCTGTCCATGGACCTTGTGGAGTCAGACTGGCAGAGTCACTTCCCAGCTTCATCCTTTTGATCTGTATAATGGAATGGCACTGGTGCCCTCCAAGTGTCAGACCCAGCTGATTGACAGAGGCCTGGGACATTTCTTCTTCCTTTCTTCCTATCACTTGGTCAGGTTTTGGGAAGAGAGGAAGGAAAAGCAGCTGAGGTTTCAACCTGTCAATGATAGACAATGGGGAGCAGAGCCCTCACATATGAAACGATCTAAAGGCAATGCTTGTTCCAAACTGTTCTCTTCTCTTCCTTTCATGGTGCTCTTAAATTTTCCACAGGAACCTGGAAGCTCTGAGATGCCTTCACCTCCCTCTCTTTTAGCATTAAGCTGACAGAACCCAAGTCATTGTGTATGAATTCTTTTTCCAGCCTAAAGCACTCCATGGGCTGGAGATGGTCCAGGAGACAGGCAGAAGGATGCCACTCCTCTGGACAAGAAGGTGGACATTCCCAGGTATCACAGGAGCCGTGGACGACCGATAGCTGTGCTCATGGAGCTGATCAAATGCCCAAATACTCTCTTTTAATTGTGGCCTCAGTGCCTCATTGATGTCTAAAGTCTCTCTGCGGATGCTGACATGGACTGAGCAGCCTGGTCTGACCTCAGAGCTGGCCCTGCTTGGAGCTGGGAATTGGACTAGAGGTCACCTGAGCAATCTTATTCCCTAAGTTTTTCTATGAGCATAAGATATAGAGACCCACTTAGCAGGTTGCCCCGAGCCTCCCCCCCGCAGGCCAAAGTGTGCCCTCACACCTCATGCTGTGGGCCCCTAACTCCATCCTGGCAGATCTCCTCCTGATCCTCTCCAGTTTCTCCACTTTCCTTTTGAACTGTGAGACTCTTTGGGTCCTGTGGCATCGTCCTGGTGCCAGAAGAGTGAGGGCAGTGATTGTCTCCTTTGCACAGCGTCAAGAGTTGCTCCCTCTGCTCCCTCCCAGTGAGTGGCTGTGGGTGGGCAAGAAGTTGTCAGGGGGACACGGCCAGGACAGCTGACCCCGGCTGGTCAGAGGGAGATTCCACAACATAGATGCCATGCTCAGCTGTAAAACCTGTGGCAGAAGAAGGAAGAAGTGGAGATTTTTATCGTTCAAGGTGATGGGTGGTGGCACACTGGTGGGGTGTCAGTCTGCTTGAGGGAGGTGGCAACTGATGGTATTTGCATTAATTTTCAGTTTGGATTACGTTGCATTTTATATTTTCTTTTTCACCTATTACACTATTTTTAGCTCAGCCCACATGGAGAACCATAGAGCAGCAAGGGCAGAGACCTGGTCGGCTGAGGAGTGCCCTGAGGAGATGGACGTGGGCACCTGGAAGCTTGCTTGACCTCACTCACGAGAGACCTCCACCAATCTCATGCCCTTTCAAAGCAGATTTTGCAAAGAACTATTGATCTTCTCCTGGAACTTCCTCAGCCTGGAGAAGAGAAGGCTTCAGGGAGACCTCATAGCAGCCTTCCAGCACCTGAAGGGGGTCACCAAGAAGGCTGGGGAGGGTCTCTTTACGAGGGCATGGAGGGATAGGACAAGGGGGAATGGCTTTAAATTTGAAGTGGGAAGGTTCAGATTAGACATTAGGAAGAAATTCTTCACAAAGAAGGTGGAGAGGCTCTGGCCCAGGTTGCCCAGGGAAGCTGTGGATGCCCCCTCCCTGGAGGTGTTCAAGGCGAGGTTGGATGGGGCCTGGTCCAGTGGAATGTGTCCCTGCCCATAGCGAGGAACTGGGTGGGCTTTAAGGTCGCTTCAACCGAAACCAGTCTATGATTCTGAAAAGCATTGAAATAAACTGAAATTTTCAGTTTTTTTAGGTTCACTTTAAAATCTTCCTCTTTGACAACACTGAGAATGACTCCAAGGAGCTGTACAAGGCTTGAAGACCTGAAGAAATCTCCAGGCAGAGAAAGAGCTCGTTAAGGCTTTCTGTATTTTAATGAGACCCAGGGTGGATTTGCTGATGAGTCCTGGAATCTCAGCTCCTTAGAAGAGACTGAAGAAACATCTCAAGAAGTCAACACCAGAACTCAGAGTAACTTGAAGTCTTAATTGGTCTCAGTGAGGATTGTTCCTGACAAAGCCTCCCCAGGGACTCGTTAGAGCAGAGAATTGGAGGCCATGATTGCAGGCAGGCAAAGGTGCTGTGCAGGCAGCTGTGATGCTGAGGAAAGCCTGGGTTTGCTTGATGAAGCAGAATGGCCAAGGCCTGACCCCCAGCCCTGGGCAGGCAGATCTCACTTGGACCACAATGACATTGGTGTCATGAACATTCTCACATGGCCAAATCAAGTTGGGAGCAGTTATTTCATGTAATTCCAAATACAGGCCTGTAGAGTTATGGGAGATGCCAAGGCTCTCACATATCTCCATGGAGGTGTAGAAGAGTTGGGCCATAGATGGGCAGGGTCATAAAAGTGTTAGGTCATAGAAGAGTGACAGAAAACTTGTGTTTGAGAAGAGTCAGGTGATGGAAGGGTTGAGTCATAGAGGAGTAACAGAAGAGTGCAGTCATAGAAGGTTCGTAGAAGTGTTGGATCATAGAATTCTCATAGCGAAACTCGGTCATAGATGATTCAGGTCATCGAGTATTGGGGCCATGGAAGAGTCGATTCATTGAAGTGTGAGTTTATTTGGGTGTTAGAAATGTTTGGTCATAGAAGGGTCACAAAAGGGTTGGTTTAGAGAAGGGTTGGGTAATAGAAGACTCCTAGAAGAGCCAGGTCATGGAAGGATCTGGTCACAGAAGGTTCCTACAAGAGTCAGGTCATGGAAAGTAGCATCATAGAACAGTCAGACCAGAGTCATGTCATAGAATGAAGTGTTGTGTCCTAGAAGGCTCGAGTTATGGAAGGGCCTGGTCATATAAGAGATGGGTCACAGAAGAGTTGAGTTATAGACGTGTCAGGTAAAGAGGAGTAAGAGAAGATTTCAGTCATAGGACGTTGATAGAAATTTCGAGTGATAGAAATCTCAGGTCATAGAATTTTCAGGTAATAGAAGCATTGAGTCATAGAAGCATGAGCATTTATTTGGATGACAGAAGAGTTTGGTCATAGAAGGGTCATTGAAGAGTCAGGTCATAGAAAGGTCAGGTCATAAATGGATTGGCTCATAGATTACTCAGGTCCTAGAGGAGTCAGGTCCCAGAAAGTCATAGAAGGATCATAGAAAAATTGGGTCATAGAAGGCTTGATTCATAGAAGGCTCGAGTTTTAGAAGAGTCGGGTCATAGAGGGGTCATAGAAGAGTGGAGTGGTAGAAGAGTTGGTTCATAGAAGAGATGGGTTATAGAAGGGTCATAAAATATTTGGGTCATGGAAGAGTCGAGTCATAGAAGCATGAGAGTTTAGTCAGGAAAAGGAAGGATCAGGTCATAGAAATGTCTTAGAAGAGTCAGGTCATAGAAGTGTTGGGTCATAGAAGAGTTGGGTCATGAATTATTTGCATCATAGAGGAGTTGACTCAGAGTCAGGTCATAGAAGAGTCATAGAGAAGTCAGGTTATAGAAAGCCATAGAGGAGTCAGAGAAGAGTTTGGTCATAGAATGCTTGAGTCATAGAAGACACGTGTTATAGGAGTGTTGTGTTATAGAAGGCTCCTGGAATAGCTGGATCGCAGAAGGGTAGGGTCCTAGAAGTGTTGGGTCACTGAAGTGTGAGAGGTCCCGTAAAAGGGACACTGAAGAGTTGGGGCATGGAAGACTCAAGTCATAAAAGAGTCATAGAAGGGTCATATCGGCATCAGATCATTGAAGAGTCATTAGAGGAGTGAGGTCATAAATGGCTCAGGTCACAGAAAGGCTGGGTCATAGAAGGCACAGCTCCTGTAAGCGTCTGGTCATAGAGGAGTCGGTTCAGAGAAGTATCAGGTCATAAGTGTTGGGTCATAGAAGGGCTGTGTCATAGCAGGATGGTGGGACACAATGTACCCAAGGGAAATCCAGTCCCCTTCTCCTTCACACATCCAGAAATGGAATCAGAGGGGACAAGATCTGAGGGAGAGCCTTTAGCTTCCCTGTTCATCCACTGACCATTTCTGAAACGAACATAAAATATTGTGATTTTACTGTTCCTGAAGCAGCAAACACTCATCATGGGGCCCTTGAATGGCCTTTCAAGTTGACACCGATTCTCAGCCTGGACCCTTGCTGAGCTTGGAGGATGCTGTCCTTAAAGACCATCTGTCCTGAGCTGTGTGACCATGTCCCAGCTCTGTCTCCCACAGGAACGGCTCCAGCTCCTCCTGCCTGTGCCCCTGGCTGAGGGCATTGCTGCCCATTTGCCCTGCAGCTGTGGCACCAGGCAAGCTCATCCCTGCCATGAGGAAACCTGGGACCACGCGTCCAAGACCCAGTGTGTGCAGAGGCTTTGCCTGGAACAGAATCATGGCTGGGACAGAAGAGTGCTGAATGTCTTTCTAGTCCCGGGCCAAAAGATCCAGGATGAATTACCTAAATTCGCTCAGTGGAATACATTCTCCCAGCCTGGAGAAATGAGATCATGTTCCTGGTGTCCTGTCTAATGAAAAGACAAACATGAAGTGACTCTTGTGTCCAGTTATTTTTGTAATAGGAGCAATGACAGTGCAGGACAGAAGTGTCTCTGCCAGCTGAGGGAGGGAAGATGAGGGATGGCTTCAGGCTGTTTCTCAGCAGGTTCCCCTGGAGCCCCAGGGACACCTGGAGGGAGCCCCGAGGGGGCAGAGAAAGGGCTGCCTTGGGCTGCTCCTCTGCTGCTGAGCTGGGCTGGGCTCCTGGCACGGAGGGAGCTGGTGGCAAGTGGGCAGCGCTACAAAGAGCCATCTCTGGGCAGGAGCAGCTCCTCTGCAAAGCCCAGCAGGGCTGAGGGCACTGCCTGCAGGCAGCGAGGGCAGAGGAGGGAGGCACAGAGAGGGGAAAGGCACGGTGGGGTGGGAGGAAAGAGGAGGCTTCATTTGGAGAAAATCTTCTCAGCCCTTCTCCAGGTGAGTCTCTGGGTGCAGGACAATGCAGGTGCTGTTCCTGGAAGGATCTCCTAAAGCCAACACAGCCACAGCCTGTGGGATCTGTCAGGAGGGCTCTTGCTGTTTCTCCAGCAGAGAAAAAAACAGAGTGAGTGCTCAGCCTGCCCGGGGAGTTCCCCATGGAGGGACAGAGAGAAGGTATGGGGGGAAGAAGCACCTCCTGGCAGGAGAGGGTCTTTCTGCTTTCAGGAGGTGCTGTGTGAGTCAGGGCTGCTCACAGCTCCAAATGCCTTCAAGGTATTTCTAAGAGGACATTCTAAAGGGAAGATCAGGGCAGAGATTACATTAAAGATAAGGAACTCTCCTGAGTTTGCCTTTTCACTTTCCTGCCCTTGGGGAATTTCAGTGGAAAAATAGAAGAAAAGGCTGTCATGATTGAAGAAATCAGGGAGACTCCTGAGCTGTGTCCTTGAGTGGTCAGTAGGTCTGATAGGAGCCTCCAAAAGTGTCTCCAGCTGCTCCTCTGCCCACGGACACCACCAGCATCAGCTCTGCTGGACCCACCAGGCTCAGTCTGTCCTGTCCTTTTCTGCTTATAAACAAGACCCTGTGCCCAGCTTTACCCGGCAAACAGGCAGGATTGTGTAGGGCCAGGGGAGAGCAGAGAGGGTCAGATGGGGTCTGTGAGCACTGACAGGGAGAAGGCATGGACAGGGAAACACCTCCCAGGAGGAAAATCTCCATCAGAAGGCATAGGATCATGGAATGAGAGGAGAATTCATACAGAGATGTTGTGGGAGGGAGAATTCAGAGAGCTCTGTGTGCTCCCCTCCAGGGCAGCCCCTTCCTCTGAGCAAGCCCCCTTGCCTCCTCTCCCACCCAGCAAAGCCTCTGCCCTCAGGGCTCTGGGCTCCAGGGCTGAACCCCCTCCTCTGCAGCCACAGCTCCAGTGCCCTCTCCAGAGCCCAGGGGCTGAGAGCAACTGCCCGGCAAGGTTGGTGTCTGGGAGGGGGCGAGCACAGCTGGGGAAGGGGAACGCTGTCTGTGTGCCCGGCTGCCTCTGCCCTGGCCTCTCGCAGACAGACCCTCACTCTCTTTCTCCCTCTTTCTCCCCTTGTCTCTAGTTCTTGTTATTTTTCTCTTATTCTCCCTGCCAGGCTCTCTGGGGATGGGAGTTGCAGAGTCAGGCACTGATCTTCTGTGGGGCTGTGAGCAGTGCATTCCTCAGGAATTAGCAGATATTCTGTACTGACAGATCATCATCAGTACACTTGGTTTTCCTTGAGGTTTCCTCCCAAGCACTGAGCAGCTCTCCAGGATGAAAACCTGTCCTATCACATCTTTGTGTTACCTGAATATCTGTGGAAAAGCGCAGAGACACTGCAGGCAAGGAAATGCTTTTGGGTTTGTGAAATTAGCCGTGTGTGTCCTGGGCTGAAAGTGGAATGCTGAGACCTTGGGAAAGGGTTGGACACTCAGTGCTTGGCAGTGGGTTTGTCTCCTTTCAGCAGATTCTGATCAGCTTTTAAGGTGAATATGAAAGTGTGATTAATCTGTCTCTGAAAGGTGCAAGCTCAGGGCAGGGGAGACCAAGAGCGAGGGACAGAGCAGCTCCCCTCCCTCTGCACTGAGCCACAGGCAATGCTCTCACCTTGCAGGACTCCCTCTGTTCTCCCTGAGTGCAGCAGAGATGCTGAGGGGTTCTGACATCCAAGAACACTGCCCAGGGTGGCAGAAGGAGCTGTATAAACCCAAACCTCTCAGCCTGCCTTCTGCCCTCTCAGTTCCTCATCCCTGGCAGTGCAGATGCTGACAGGCTCTTCTGCACCAGGAGCAGTTCCCCAGGACAAAGCTGAACCCCAGCAGTGTCCCCTGTCCCCGCCGTCCCCATCACCCCCTGCTGCAGAGCAGGGCTGAGTCCTGGCAGCCAGTGGGCAGAGGCCCTGCTCCTCCCGGCACACTCAGCCAGCACCAAGCAGGGCTCCAGGCACGGAGCTGAATGATGATCTCCTGGGAAGGGAAAAGCAGTGGAGAGTGTGCATTGTGAGAAATGGCTTTGATCTTGCTCAGAGACTATCTCCCCTAACTTGTCACTTTCTTTTTCTTCATGTTCAGTGCTTCACATTCAGAGGCAGCAGATGTCCAACAGCAGCTCCATCACACAGTTCCTCCTCCTGGCATTCGCAGACACACGGGAGCTGCAGCTCTTGCACTTCTGGCTCTTCCTGGGCATCTACCTGGCTGCCCTCCTGGGCAACGGCCTCATCATCACCACCATCGCCTGTGACCACCACCTCCACACCCCCATGTACTTCTTCCTCCTCAACCTCTCTGTTCTTGACCTGGGGTCCATCTCTACCATTGTCCCCAAAGCCATGGCCAATTCCCTCCTGGACACCAGGATCATTTCTTATACAGGATGTGTTGTCCAAGTCTTTCTCTATGTCTTTTTCATTTCAGCAGAATATTCTCTTCTCACGGTCATGTCCTACGACCGCTACGTTGCCATCTGCAAACCCCTGCACTACGGGACTCTCCTGGGCAGCAGAGCTTGTGTCCACATGGCAGCAGCTGCCTGGGGTGCTGGGTTTCTCACTGCTCTGCTGCACACGGCCAATACATTTTCCCTGTCCCTCTGTCAGGGCAGTGCTGTGGACCAGTTCTTCTGTGAAATTCCTCAGATCCTCAAGCTCTCCTGCTCACACTCCTACCTCAGGGTAGCTGGGCTTAGTGTGTTTGGTGTCTGTTTATCTTTTGGCTGTTTTGTTTTCATTGTGGTGTCCTATGTGCAGATCTTCAGGGCTGTGCTGAGGATCCCCTCTGAGCAGGGACGGCACAAAGCCTTTTCCACGTGCCTCCCTCACCTGGCTGTGGTCTCCCTGCTTATCAGCATGAGCTTTTTTGCGTACCTGAAGCCGCCCACTATCTCCTCCCCATCCCTTGATCTGGTGGTGTCATTTCTGTACTCAGTGGTGCCTCCAGTATTGAACCCCCTCATCTACAGTTTGAGGAATCAGCAGCTCAAGGATGCAGTATGGAAACTGATATTTGGATGGTTCTCTGAAGCAATGAACTGCTCATCATCTTCTGCATAGCAGTTATCATGCAACTCATGGCAGGCCCAGACTGGCTTCTGTATTTGTTGTCAGTGTTGCTGGTTTATAATTGGGATAATGTTGTCATCCTGTTTTAATTCACCGTCTTTTATTTTCTTTCTGATTGTCTGTGTAAATGAGGAACTGTGCTCTCTGTGTGTTTCAACAAATTAAAGGCATATTCATAGAATCATAGAATCATAAGGTTGGAAAGGACCCACTGGATCATTGAGTCCAACCATTCCTAACACTCCCTGAACCATGTCCCTCAGCACCTCGTCCACCCGTCCCTTAAACACCTCCAGGGAAGGTGACTCCACCCTCTCCCTGGGCAGTCTATTCCAGGGCCCAATGACCCTTTCCTTGAAAATTGTTTTCCTGATGTCCAGCCTGAACCTCCTCTGGTGGAGCTTGAGGCCATTCCCCCTTGTCCTGTCCCATGTCACCTGGGAGAAGAGCCCAGCTCCCTCCTCTCCACAACCTCCTTTCAGGTAGTTGTAGAGAGCAATAAGGTCTCCCCTCAGCCTCCTCTTCTCCAGGATAAACCCCATGTCCCTCAGCCGCTCCTCATAAGACTTGTTCTCCAGCCCCTTCACCTCGTTGCTCTTCTCTGGGCACGCTCCAAAGCCTCAACATCCTTCTCGTGGTGAGGGGCTCAGAACTGAACACAGTATTCAAGGTGCGGCATCACCAGTGCTGAGTACAGAGGGAGAATCACCTCCCTGGACCTGCTGGTCACACCGCTTCTGATGCAAGCCAAGATGACATTTGCCTTCTTGGCCACCTGGGCACACTGCTGGCTTATGTTCAGTCTCTGTCAACCAACACCCCCAGGTCCTTCTCGTCCAGGCAGCTCTCTAGCCAGACTGCTCCAGGTCGGTAGCACTGCATAGGGTTGTTGTGCCCCAAGTGCAGGACCTGGCATTTGGCCTTGTTGAACCTCATCCCATTGGTCTCGGCCCAGTGGTCCAGCCTGTTCAGATCCCTTTGCAGAGCCTCCTTACCCTCCAGCGGATCAACGCTTCCACTCAGCTTAATGTCATCTGCAAACTTGCTGAGGGTGCACTCAATGCCTTCATCCAGGTCATTGATAAAGACATTGAACAGAGCTGGACCCAATACCGAGCCCTGAGGAACTCCACTTGTGACTGGCCTCCAGCTGGAGTTAACTCCATTGACCACCACTCTCTGGGCCCGGCCATCCAATCAGTTTTCAACCCAGGAGAGTGTGCGCCCGTCCAGGCCAGAGGCTGACAGTTTCTGAAGCAGAATGCTGTGAGAAACTGTGTTGAAGGCTTTCCTGAATTCCAAGAAGACTACATCTACAGCCTTTCACCCATCCAGTAGTTGAGTTACTTTGTCATAGAAGGTGATCAGGTTAGTTTGGCAAGATCTGCCTTTTGTAAAAAAAAAAATTTGACTGGACCTGATCACCCGGTTCTCTTGCATGAGCTTCATGATAGCACTCAAGATCACCTGTCCCATGACTTTCCCCGGCACTGAGGTCAGACTGACAGGCCTGGAGTTCCCCGGATCCTCCTTGCAACCCTTCTTGTAGACGGGCACAACATCAGTCAGCCAGGACCGCTGGAAGATAATGGAAAGGGGTTTTGGAAAAGACATCTGCCAGCTCCTTCAATACTCTTGGGTGGATCCCATCCGGCCCCATAGACGTATGAGTGTCTTGCTGGGCAAGCGAGTCTCTAACCTCCTCCTCCTGGATCATTGGAGCCTCATTCTGCTCCTCTAACTCCTGGGTTTGTACACAGGGGGAACAACTTTCCTTACTATTAGAGGCTGAGGTAAAGAAGGCATTAAGTACCTCAGCCTTGTCCTTATCCCCTGTCACTGTTGTTCCTTCTGCATCCAATAGGGACTGAATATTCTCCCCAGTCCTCCTTTTCTGTTAATGTATTTGTAGAAAGATTTTTTATTATCTTTCACAGCCTTAGCCAATTTGATTTCTAGTTGGGCCTCAGCCCTCCTGATTTTTTCCCTGCACGATCTCACTTCCTCCCTGTAGTCCACCCAAGACGCCTGTCCATTCTTCCAAAGCTCATAGACCTCCTCTTCTTTATGATGCCTCTCAAGATCTCCCTACCCAACCAAGCTGCTTTTTCCCCTGCCGGAGCATGGGGCTGATTCGCTCCTGAGCTGTTAGGGTTTCATTTTTGAAGAGCACCATTGCCCGTAAGGACTGTCTCCCATGGGAGTCCAAAGTCCAAAGTCTGCCCTCTGGAAGCTTAATGGGACTGTTCTGCTGTTAATGTACTGTTCTACAGTATACACAGTACAGAGAGCACCCAGTTTACCCAGTACACCCAGCACCCAGAGCACCCTGCCCATGCAGTGCCCATAGGACACACAGCACCTGTTCAACCAGTGCTCCCAGTAGACAGAGTGGTGCAGCACAGCAGGACCATTTTTGACAGTGGATATTGTCCCAGCTCAGCCAGGACACCCAGTACTCCCAGTTCACCCAGGACAGAGCTCACCCAGTCCATGCAGTGCCGGTAGGACACGTGGCACATGTTCAACCAGTGCTCCCAGTACACGCAGTGCTGCAGCACAATAGGACCATCCTTGACAGTGGCTATGGTCCCAGTTCTCCCAGTATAGCCAGTAAACACAGTTAAGAGAGCACCCAGTTGTGGGGGTCCTCAGCGGCTGGGGACCCCTGCTTACTGCACCCGGAAGGAGGTCATGGGACGGGAAGTGGGCAGATAATATAGGACCATGCATGAAAGTAGTACCATCCATTCACAGATTGTTTATGTATAAGCTAATCCAATCCTGCGGAGACGCGTGTGTTAATCAAGGGTATAAGAGGCGCGCGTAAGATCAGTAAAGAAACGTGCTTCCACATCACCGTGTCGTGTCTCAACAGCGACATCTGGTGACCCCGACGTGATATAGCGAGCGATTTTCTGAGAGTTTTAATTTTGGGGTACCCCGAGGTGGCACAGCCACTAAAAAAGAGTTTTTGGCAAGAATAGCCAAGAGGAGCGGCGAGAGAAGCTGCTAAAAGAGTTTTCAGCAGGAATAGCCAAGAGGAGCAGAGAGAGAAGCTGGTTAATTCCGGATCCGGGACTTTTAAGAAGACACTTAGTGCAGGTGAGCTGCTGGGGAAAAAGATGGAAGCCTCACTAACAAAAGAGGAGGAAATCATTATAAGCATGTGGAAGAAATACTAGAAAAGAAGAGGGTAAAGCTAGAGGCGTACAATCCCTTGGTACTCCTGCCTTTGCCAGATGAGCCGGATGATTGGGACCATCCCCTGGTGGCTGGGGGGGCACTGAGGCGGCTGCTTCAAAAAACAGAAAGAACGAGGCTAACGCCAAGCCAACCTTTGGGGGTTCCTCGGTAAACCTCAAACCCCTCAGGCATGGGATTCACCCTCAGCACAGGTTACTGTGAGACCGTATGATCCCTGCTTATTTTGGCAAAAGGTAAAACACTGGGCTATGCTAGAAGGGCAGTGGACGTTGTCCGAGGCAATAACTACACCCTTAAAGGAACGTGACCCGAGTCCTGTGACAGCTAAGGCATTCCCGGTGGTCTGGGGGGGATCCAGGACAGGGAATTATGGATGAGCACAGACCATACACCTGGAAAGTAATACAGGAACTTCAGAAAACTGTTACACAGTATAGTCCCAGCTCCCCTGCAACAATGCAATTGCTTCGATTATTAACTATGGAAGAAATGACACCATATGACTTTGCCCAAATTGCACAAATTATGTTTCAGCCTGTTCAGTGCACAGGTTTTCGAAATATTTGGACTCAAAGGGCAGAAGCACAGGCAATACGGAACCTGCAGCTCCCTCAGTCAGACCCCCGATATGGGAACAGTGCAGATGTTTTAACAGTTGGCAGTTTAGTAATCCACAGCATCAGGCTCAGTGGCACCCTTCAGTACTTGAAGAGGTAAAAGCAGTAGGGCTTGAAGCACTGATGAGAACAGCTGAGATCTCTGAACCAAAGGATAAATATACAACAATTACACAGGGAGTTCGAGCGCCATTTTTACAATTTGTAGAAAGGCTGTGGGCTGCTGTAGAACGCCAAGTTTTTGATGACTGTGTCAAAACACTGTTGATCACACAGCTGGCGTGAGATAATGCTAATGCAGATTGTCAAAAAATAATACGTGCATTGCCAGGTGAATGGACTCTTGAAACTATGATCATGGCTTGTGCCCAGATGGGGTTGGCTGACCAAAAACTGGCTGCTCTCGCTGCTGCTATGGCAGCCATGGGAACACCTGACAAAGGATGTTGTAAATGTAACCAGACTGGACATCTCAAAACTTCCTGTTCAAATAGACGAAAAAAGAATACTGGCACTGGTAGATCAGCAATCACATCGTCTGTCAGCAGATGTCTCAGGTGTGGGAAAGCTGGACACTTTGCTAAGCAATGCCAGTCCAAATATCACATCAATGGAGAGTTGCTACAGCCGGGAAATGGGAGACAGAGCGAGGGGGGCGCACCCAGACGCAAATACCAGTGCCCATGAAGAACGCTTGGTCTCCTGCAATGCGGCCCCAGGCCTTTGCGACCTCTTACCAGGAAAAAACAGTGGAGCATCAAGGATGGATGTATCCACCTCCAACACAGTAATTATTAATACACAGAGAGTACACAAGGTCCCTCTGAAAGCGTGGGGGCCCATTGGTTATGGACTCAGTGCTTTACTTATCGGACGTTCCAGTGCTATCTTACAAAACATTCTAGTTCGTGTGGGAGTAATTGATGAGGATTTTACAGGACAGATTTGTGCAATGGTTTCTACTATCACCCCCCTGTTACAATACAGGAGGGAACTCGCATTGCGCAATTGGTGCCTTTTAAAAGCAGTGTTCTTAACACAGAACAAGTCATCTGTGGAGATGGGGGATTCGGATCCACGGGACCACCTCAAATTTGTTGGTCACAACCTCTCTCAGACACAAGATCACAAATGAAATGTATCCTTGTTATGAACACTGCTTTTCCGCATTCCATTCAAATATCTGGACTGCTTGACACAGGGGCTGACGTTACTATCATTGCTCGAAGGGACTGGCCTGATTCCTGGCCCATGGTACCTGCAGCTTCAGGAGCAATGGGACTAGGAGGTATGGCTACTAGTCTCGTTGCAGCAAAACCTGTAATTATCACGAACCCTGAAGGGCAAAATGCCGCTGTATGACCTTATATTACTCCACCCCCCCTTAAACCTCTGGGGAGGAGACTGTTTGGGACAATGGAGAGTCCATTGGATTTTCCATAGGAATCACTATCCAGCAGGGCACTAAAAAAACCACTTTAAACTTGTGATGGCTCACAGATAAGCCAGTGTGGGCAGATCAGTGGCCCCTTAACAAAGAGAAACTCACAGCCCTGCACACATTAGTGGTAGAACAGTTAGCTATTGAAGAGTCACACAGTCCTTGGAACACACTGGTTTTTGTGATCAAAAAGAAATCAGGAAAATGGTGATTATCACATGACCTGCGAAAGATCAATGAAGTACTTGCAACCATGGGGGCACTACAGCCGGGACCACCTTCCCCAACAATGATTCCAATGCAATGGGACATATTGGTCATGGACTTAAAATATTGTTTCTTTACAATTTTTTTAGATGAAAATGATGTCGAAAAATTTGCTTTTACAGTTCCTTCGACTAATCACGCAGAACCCACAAAAAGATATCATTGGAAGGTTTTACCCCAAGGGAGGAAAAACCCACCTATCATCTATCAAAGGTTTGTAGCCCAGGCACCGAGTGTTGTGGCAGAAATATCCTGAATACTATTGCTATCATTATATGGATGACATCTTATTGGCTGCTGCAACGTCAGAACAATTGGGAGAATTGGAAAGGGACAATAGACAAATGTTGGAATGTTATGGCCTGGTCATTGCCCCTGAAAAGGTACAACGTGTTCAACTGTGGTTGTATTTGGGCATGAAAGTGCTGGCCAAAACAGTCCAACCTCAGGCAATTGAGATAGTAACTGAAATCAAGATTCTAACTGATGTTCAAAAAATAGTTGGAATTATAAATTGGCTGAGACCCTATTTGGGCCTTACATCATCACAAATACAACCCCTAGTTGATCTGTTAAAAGGGGACACAGATATTGCAGCACCCAGGATTCTAAATAAGGAAGCCAGAAATGTTCTGACCCTTGTAGAGCAAAGCCATTCAGGAAAAGCATGTCTGGCGCATTGACCTGACTGTAATTGTGCAGGCATTGGTTTTTGTGGAAGGCTCAATGCCCTATACTGCTCTCGTGCAGTGGGATCAGGGGTGGGAAGACCCCCTCCATATATTGGAGTGGATCTTCTTACCATTTCGAACAAAAAAGGCTGCTCCAGGATTATATGAACTGTTAGCTCAACTCATCATAAAAATCCCAACACGATGTGTGGAACTATTGGCACGAGATCCGGAATGCATTGTTACTCCTCCACAAGTTCAATATTTTGAATGGTGTCTTGCCAATAGTTCTGCACTTCAAGCCACGCTACTCAATTTCACAGTCTAGATATGGTATCATTTGCCTTTCCATCCACTTTGTAAACTGGGAACTCAAATCTCTATGGCACAGAAATTGTTAAGCCAAACAGCACCTGTTGATGGACCCACAGTTCTCACAGATGGGTCTGGGAAAGCAGGAAAAGCTGCTGTTACATGGTTTGATGGACAAAATTGGCAACATTTAATTGAGCATCAACAAGGCTCCCCACCAGTGGTGGAATTACGAGCAGTCACATTGGCATTTCAACAGTTCCCACAAGCCATAAATGAGGTAACTGACTCTGCTTATGTTGCAGGCCTAGTGCAGAGATTGGATAAAACAGTTCTTGGACAAGTGACAAACCACCTGTTGTTTGGAGTTATGAAGCTCCTGTGGGAAACTGTACAAAAACGCAGCCTACCCTATTATATTCTACACATAAAAAGCCACACTGACTTACCTGGTTTTATAGCAGAAGGAAATGCCCGGGCTGACCAATTAGTATCTGCGGTAGCATTGGGACCAGTACCAAACATTATGCAACAAGCAACTGCTTCTCATCAATTTTTTCACCAGGCTCACAGAGCACTCAAGAGACAGTTTCAACTTTCTACTACTGAAGCTCAATCTATCGTTGCTTCATGTCCGGATTGTCAAGGCCAACATTTTCCAACAGTTTATGGAGTAAATCCTAGAGGCTTACAGGCCCTACAAATTTGGCAAACTGATATAACTCATATTACGGAATTTGGCCGACAAAAGTATGTACATGTATCAATTGATACCTTTTCTTCTGTCATTATTGCTACTGCACATACTGGAGAAACAGCAGAAGATGCTATTGGGCATTGGCAAAAAGCCTTCGCCACTTGTGGTGTTCCTCGACAAATTAAAACTGACAATGGTCCCGCTTATGTTTCTGGGCGAGTGAAAGCAATTTTACAGTCTTGGGGTGTCAGCCATGCTACAGGTATTCCTCACTCCCCCACCAGTCGGGCACTTGTAGAACGTGCCCACGGTACACTTAAGTGCCTTTTACAAAAACAAAAGGCGAGAATGTCTGGGGAATCACCTGAAGCAAGGCTGAACAAGGTGATGTATGTATTAAATTTCTTAACTATCAATGAGGAACATCAGAATCCCCCAATGACTCGACATTTTGAATCCTTGAAGTCTACCACAGCTCTCTCTGATGGAGTGAAGGTTCAAGTGAAGGACCTTCAAAGTGGTCAGTGGTCAGGCCCATGCAAGCTATTAACTTGGGGTCGAGGGTATGCTTGTGTTTCCATAGATGATGGACCTCGGTGGTACCCTGCTCGTTGTGTTCGCCCTGCTGTGGATAAGCCACGGAGGCTACGTGTGGAGAATCAAACAGCTGGAGACGAGTGTGATGGATAGCCCTTGCTAACATTAAAGAACTGCCATAACAACTGGAGTATAAATCGTATATCGGAACCACAGATTAGAGCTGTTAGGATCAGTAGAAGTGGAGCATAAGTCATGTACTGGAATCACAGATTAGAGCTGTTGGGATCAGTAGAAACGGAGTATAAGTCACTGTTTGTATACTTTTCAGATGCACCTAAAATATTACTCAGCGTGGTCAAATATTGATGCTGCTTTGCTTCCCTGTTTCAAGAATGGGTATGTTTGTAGTTGTGCTGTCGATGTTGCCCTGCATTGTGTGTCTGCTGCGAAGGGCCCCGCAGCAGCCGACACAGGCAATCTTTAACGGGCAATTTTCTTTAGCACAAATACAAAAAGGGGGAATTGTGGGGTCCACAGCGGGCTGAGGACCCCTGATTAATGCACCCGGAAGGAGATCATGGGACGGGAAGTGGGCAGACAATATAGGACCATGCATGAAAGTAGCACTATCCATTCACAGATTGTTTATGTATAAGCTAATCCAATCATGCGGAGACGCGTGTGTTAATCAAGGGTATAAGAAGCGCGCGTAAGATCAAGCACTGGCCGGTCAGCCCTGTAACATCAATAAAGAAACTTGCTTCCACATCACCGTGTCGTGTCTCAACAGCGACATGGGTCCTTTTAGAAATAAAGAGAAATTAATAGAATTTAAAATATCTTCCTCTGAATAACGTTGTTGCTAAACACTGATTTTTCAACCCCAAGGCAAGCAGATTCTGAGACACTTTAAAATCTAATTCCATTATAAATAGATATATTATTTGACTTTCAAAATACACATTAGAAGTCACCTGTTAAAATTTATATGAAAATTCTGTGCTAATCTGCACCAATAAAATACAATTTAATTAAGCAATTACAGTTATAAATAATCATTTCACACCTGCAATGCAATCAACCAAAGAAACTCCTCATTTGATAGGAGGTGGAGCAGAAGGAGAGCAAATTTACAAAATACACTCATAAAAATCTCTGATATTTTAATCCAAATGAATTTTCCAGGAGAAAAAACAACATAAAACTTCACTGAAAGGATGCATCATGTCTCTGTGAGAAGGTCTTTTCTTCCATGTTAACTCTCTCACGGTAGATTCTTAACTTCATTTGAACCAAAAAGGGGGAAAGAGTAACAGCATCCCAACAGTTAAAGTAAAGTAAGCACATCAAAGTACATGCAATGGGCTTATTAGTTTAGTTTTGACAGGTTGCTAAACAGTAACTCAGAGTGACGAGCAGGAAACATTCCACAATTAATTACCTCGCTATGCACTGCCTGAGCTCGAGCCCGCAAAAGAACTGCTGACAGTACAAAATTCGCATTCCAGTGCTCCTCCCGCCTCTCCCAATTTACAGGAGAACAGGAAATCATCAACAAGTGATGCACTCTGTTAGCTCCTATCATGGAGGGTGAGCTCACATGTAGCTTTCGGGGTATCTTATACAGTTGAATGCTGAAAATAAAAGGTAATGTTCTTGGCAAAGAGCTGGGGGCATTAAATTTAGAAGGCTTGAAGCAGCTTTGAATTGTAGTCAATAAAAAAGAACCAAATAGTAATTTTGTAATTTAACTCTGCTGGTTATGCCCAATGAGTCAGACACTTGTGAAATAAACCGTGTAACTAGAAAAATAACTTAACTCTTTCTGCAGCTGCAGTGTATTTTCTCCCTTCTTTTTCCTTCTTTTCTTCCTTCCCATGATATTCCTTTGTTTCAATAATACTATATGGTTACTCTCTCAGGACAACTCATCATTCAAAGAGAAACCGTGCCTTTTTGAAATAGTTTCTTTGAATTTGTTCTGTGCTGTGGACAACAACAACTGTGCCAACAGAGCTTGTAAAGATAAATGCCTCGCGACTGTTCCAAGCAAATTAAACGGGTGGCTCAGTATTATATTCTGGTCCTCTTGGAAACTCTACGCTCAAGGTGACTTCCCTTCTGAATACTGTTTCTCCCCTACACCACCATCTCAGCTGATGCGTGCAGCCCTATATAAAACAGAAAATAATTAAGATTTTACACAATGCTCTGCTCACTTTCCTTTGTCTCTGGTCAGCTTTACAGAGGCAAAATGGACAACGGTCCCTACCAATTCCTCCAATTCTGTGGCAACTCTGCTGCCAACCTCCACAGGTCTTGTGTTCCAGGTGGAATTAAGCTGACGATAAGTAGGCTAAGTAAGACCTTTTTTTCTGAAATCCAAAAGCACGTGCAGTTACCAGTTTTTGAACAAAGAAAGGTAAACAAAGAGACCACTGAATTCAGCCAGTATGGCCATTTCCAGCATCGAACCAGGCACATATTCCAATATCCGGCACTAATAATAAAAGGCATTCCTGTCTAGAAGCAATCAAGCCCCACTCTCAGTACCCAGAGGATTAATCTGCCTGCCACTACTTAAATTAAACTTTTTTACAATTTAAACAGGAATTACTTTGGTTTCCATAAAACAAATAAACAAGATATACGTTATTAACCACTTCCTTAATTGTAATAATTTTTTATGATTTCTCAAATTACTAAACCATGAAATGTATTCTAAGTACTTCAAGTGATTCCAAGTAGAGGTAAAACTAAATTAGTTTTTTAAAAATCTACCCTTATAATTACCTCAAAGTAGTAAATTATTCAGATAATCACTGTACTGATTCAGTAATATCATAACAACATTCAGTTTCATTTAGAAAACTATGGGACACTACAAAACCTATTTTGTTCTCCACTCTTTCACGCATTACAACACTGACTTTATGTTCACAGTCTAGATTTTTGGCAGTTTCTTAGGAGTAGTTTGATTTTGGTGAAAAAAAAAACCAATTAAAATGTATTTCAAAAGAAAAGGAACTTGTGAATAAAAGTTAACGTAAAAAACCACCCATAACATTTCAGCTAAATGGATACTTTTAACTAGTGAGATTCTTCAAAATCGACAGTTGTCTGGATTTTTTCTGTTTTTTATTTTAAATTATTGGCTTTAAAGGGAACACGAGTTCAACTAAATCTGAAAAATCCTACCTGAAGTATTTAAAAAAGACCGAGATTTTTCCTATAATACACAAAACTACGCATACACAGAAGAACTCCTGCTGCTTCTCTTCTGGCCCCTGAGTCCACAGAAGCAGCAGAATAACAGAACCAGGAACGTAGGGTTGTGTCTTTGAATACAGAAAAGTTGTTTGAATCCAAACATGTTGAAAAATAGATTAATGTTGGGCAATTACTCCTGTTACTGTATTATCACACACCAGAGAAGCCCCACCACACCTCCAGTGGTTGTCTTCTTAAAGCAAAGCTCGCAGAACCACTGTGCTGCACGTGGACCGCAGCCGGTAGATAAGGTCGCCCACCACCTCGTCTGCTAGACCTTGGAGGCAGACTTGAAATGCCTAGTGAAGCTTTGGCGGAAGATGCACAGGGCTGCTCGGCTTTCCAGGGCAATAGCTGGAGAGCAGCAGATTTGTATTTTGGAACTGCAGCACTTCATTTAATCTTCACTCCACCTGAAACCATCACTACTGTGTTTCTGCATGAGACTAGAAGGAGGACCCCTACACTTCCATTATTTAGAAAAATGGAAGTTAGGTGCTTTTAGAGAAAATGATTCCGATGCCTCATTTCAAATAACATATTAACATAGAGCTTATTCTTTTATGAGTGAACTTACAATCAGTCTCAAGACATGGTTTTTGAAAAGTGTTTTTAGAATGCTTAATTTTCTGTTCCTTAAAGTAATCATTTCAAGACTGATAAGTCCCTAAATACTACATTAATTAATACAGTTAATATAGTATACTTTAACCTCCAGAGAAACAAAGCTGAAGGTTTTCACAGTGGGAGAAAAAGTGGAAAAAAGTGAGTGCAGCTTTAAGTACAAATTAAGTGATTTGTGGGAGGAAATTTCCCCAATGTTTCAATTATACAAGATACAATTATCAAACACTATTAAAAATTAGGATTACCACGGGAGAAAAAGGTGGATAAAAAAGATGTTTTCCATGTCATTAAATGAGCAACAAATTCTGCCACTGAATAATCTTTGAATAAAGCTATATCTAGAATAGCCAATGTCATAACTCGGGATCTATCTGGCTAACAGTTCCATTCACACCTAATTGTGAACACCAGTACACAGTTCCTTAACATTAAGCTACTGGATAACGCAAACCGAGGTATTCTATAGAAGTGTAAGATCTAACAATGGATTGCTATGAAGACAAAAAAGTCTGCTTTTTAAAGTAGTACACATTTTGCTGGAATAAATGCTAATGCTTATAAGGTGAATGTCTAGTATACAAAAAAAACTACTCTAAATCAAAATGTTTAAGTGCTTTGGTTCAAGATAAAAAACAAAAAAAAGCTTTGTAAGGGGTGTGCCTGTGGGTGCTCTGTGTCTCCAAGCCAAAAATAACGTGTATTGCTGTTAAGAAACATGATCATCTTGCTGATGGCACTGACTAATTATTCAAAATATAGGTATATTAACTATTTAGAATCCTGTTTATACTAATACTACATGATATGTTTATTCAAGCGAATAAACACAGTCTCTTACATCAAAGCATAAAATCTTAAAATGTCTCTGTTTTGGAAGCAGACAGATAAGACTTCAGAATAAATAATTCCCAGCAGTTTCAGGAGGTGTATCCTCAGATCTTCCTAAAATTAATTCCAGCAATCATAATAGAACAACAACTCCATCATCATCAGTGCTCTCAGTCTGAAGATATTCAACAAAATTTATCAATTCTAAATTAATCTTGCCTATAGGAAAGTCAACATTTTGTGCTGCTTAGCATAAGATTGGGTCAATTTGAAAAGAGTATTTCCATGGGAAATTGGCATCTCCGGTGCTGGAATCCAAGAAGTACGTTTATTTCTGAATACCCATCGATGATACTACATTTATAAAATGATGTACGCATTCGAAGAGACCAAGAAAACTTATAAAGTAGCAGTCATTTCTCTCTGGTTGATTACCTTCAGCATTATTTTGTTATACTTAAAAATAAAACTAAATTATTTATATACTTGGTTGCTAGAAAACATTGCATAGTATTTTTTGTAAGATTTTCCATCCTCAATTTGTTTTCTCTTAATTTAGTAGCTTTAAAGCTACTATTACATGTTCTACACTTTTGGTTGTGGTTTTTTTTCCCCCCTCCAGTTCTGTTACTAGAATTTTCCTTGCTTCAAGTGAAAAAGAGGCATCTGAACAAGTTGGTCTGAATCTACTCCATCCGTTTTAAATGTTTTGCCCCTTCACTGAACTGACCGACCTTCTCGCTCCCTTCAGATTTGAACCAGCAGCAAATGTCATTACCTTTCAATAAATCCTTTTTCCCACAGGTCACTCCTATTTGAAATGAACACAATCTGTCCCTCGTATCAATTCTTGTCATATTCGGCTAGTCCCCGATTCAAAGAGAGACATAACAAAGTACGTTCCACTTTGTGTACCAAGAAATTCAGATAAAATACAGAGAAAGAAAATAAGGATGATCTGTAAGGGAAATGAATAGTAATATGGCAGAACTGCACGGTGCAAAGGAAAGAAGCATGATGTAATACAAGAGGAAGAAGAAGCAGATTATAAGACACAGAGAATCACTCAGGAGGATGTGGAAATTTTTGAAGACCTTTGCCCTCATGAATCATGTATGGAAGAACCAGTTGAGATTCCATGGACCGACAAGTAGCAAATAAACTTGCATGGATGGTAATGTTTTCCGAGCCCAAGGATAGTAAGGCTTACCTCACTCTGCAGTTTGCTAAAAGCATTAGCTTGTTTGGGTTTGGAAGAGATGCTTCCAAATGTTTTCATTTTTGTTGGCTGCCTCTGGAGCACACTTACATCAAATGCTCTATTGCTATTTTGACAAAGCACTTCCCAGTATCATTCCAGATGTCCCTCTTTAATCTCAAAGATTCATTTTGAAGAAATAGAAAGCAAAGTGAATAAAGTAACTTCTCTAACCTTAATAAAGCTTTGTTTTTATTCAGCATTCTAAATATTAATTGTGCTTAAAGCATTTCCTTGCACACTTTTCCGTATCCCTGCTCTAAGTATTATTGCTCTAATTTAACTTCTCTTGGGCAATTGCAACCACATATAGGAGCTAAGGCTTAAGAGGACAATATCACAAAGTAATACAGTACGTTAATTCAAGCATTCTGGCTTGAAGATCATCAAAGAGAGTAATCTGTGTTTAGCTGGTCAAACGGTTGTCTTCCCCAAGTCATGACTTAGGTCAACAGCATAAGACTTTCTAGTGTGGCGTAGCCTACTTTTTGAACAAAATGAGCATTTTCTTGCCAAAGGAGAGTCCTTACTCGTACATTGGTGTCACTGTTAGGGCTTTGTGCTGCCATAAGTTCGTTAGCTAACAGGCTGTAATTTGGGAGCTTTTTTTTTTTTCTCCTATTCCTATAGCAGAAAAACAAAACCAAAACAGCCTATGAGTAGAAATTAGATGCAACTAAGAAAAACTTGAAAAAAACTATTGTCCCTACCAAAAAACTTTATACAAGGTCTTTTAGTGAATATAGAGGAAGAAGGGACACTTGAGCTGAAAAGTGTAAAAGATTCAAGGCTGAGGAATATATGAAGAAATACTTGGCAGTAAATCTTGGAGGAACTGTTCACATGTAAAGAACTGAACATATGACAGCGAAGATCTATGCAACGTCCTCATACTTGGGCACAGAAAGTTATACAATGTAAGGAGCATCAGATTAAGCAAATCTTATAGGATGTAAGCATTCATATTTATTTTCAGAAATCTTAGAGAAAAATAGAGCAGCCCTCCCTTGAGTACTACATGATTTAAAATTCTCTGTACCTGAATTATTTGAGACATAAATAATATTTGCTTAGTCCTTAGAGGAGTGCTGCCTGATTAAATAAGAGCATTATAATTATTACGACCAGTTTGAAGAAGTGATCAAAGAACTACCAGCAATCAGCAAATTCTTCTTGACTGGAAACTAAGACAGACTCACACAGTAACACTAGGAAATTACTGACAGAGTTTAAGAAAGAAAAGCAGAGCCCTTGATTTAATAACACAGAATTGTGTGGGTTTGGCAAATCAGAATCTGATCTCCCTCTTCTACAAAGGAGAAAGAAGTCAGAAACAAGAGTCGGAAGCTTTGGGGCAAGCAGAGTTCTCATATTCTTCAGCAACGGATTTATTTTCCTAGAACCTACAGAAGCTTTATACCTCTGAAAATTCCTGGTTTCCTGCAAGCAATAGGTGGATAATAATTATTGCTTGTCTCAAGTGCATCTGTGGGTTGGGGGGTATAAGCCAGGGTCCTTAAGGCAACCATAAGTATTACAATAGTTTTATAACATATCCTAAAATCATGTTGTTAGTTCTGTATCAGTTCAGATAGAGGCTGAGAAGGTTCATTTGTAGGTTATATATATTCACTTCTAAGTAACTATTCCTTAAATCGAGGTTATTTCTGAAACTGACCTCTCATTGCATCAATATCTCATCACGCACTAATTGCTCCCAGAAATTCCCGACGTTCCTCTCTGGCTCCCATATCAGACTATCATTTTCCCATTCCTTCAAATTAAGTGGTTTTGACATAAACTCTCATAAATAAGAACATTTGTTTCTCTTGCTCAAGAAGCAGTATTTTTTTCATTTCATATCACCTAAGGACATGAAATTAAGGCTCGCACTCCTGTACATTGAAGAAAACAACATCCCTTGGATGTTCAGGAGCAAAGCACGAACATTTTCCTCTACTTCCTCTACTGGCATACACCATCCTTTTCCAATTGATAACTCTGTACAATATAAAACGAAGTTCTAATTAGGACTGAAAAGGCTTGATTCTGCTAACTAAAGCCTCCAGTCTGTTTAAGGCAAATGAATAGAAGGATTTTTTTTTAACATCTTAAATTATTATTTTAGCAACATGGGTCCAGTTTCAAAGAAACTGCTAATGGGAAAAAAAAAATCTTAATTAAATACAAAAACGAGAAAGCATTTCATTTTGAAAAAGGTTCTCCTCTCATATTTTTTTATTTGCTAGCAATATGTGAAGTTAAGGTCCATTTATCACACATCCTAAGCTCCTAAGCAGTTGTGTTTTCAACTGACTTCTACCAAGTACCCAGAAATTTCTGTCCTTTTTATCAATCATATTATGATTAGTTTGTCCTCTGTACTTCCCCAGAATATATGAACTCATACTAAGACCATTACTTTGGCATCATGTAATATAAAATTTTACTACTATTTAATTATTCCCTCAGTTACAAAAAAAAAAAAAATTACAAAAAAAAAATAGAAGAAAGAGACAAAAGAAGTCGTTAAGGAAGATAAACATGTATTTTAACTGCCAATAACACAAAATTCTTCTCCAGAACAGGTCTGGCTTTTGGGGGTTCATTTTGGCAACTATAATGAATGCAAAAAAAAACCCCGAACAACTGCAAACCAAAGGAAAAAAAACCCCAAAACTAAGCAAACAATCAAAAAAGAAGCTTTTGTGGGAAATTGAGCCATCTTCCGTTAAAAATTCTCAGTGCAAAGATGCAGAGTAGAATGACTGTCTGTGATCAATGACAAACGTGTGCTGAATAACATCCCTGTGATTTGTTTTTAATCTAACATTTTTGTGGTTTTCTCCTTTGTAAATATTTGTATCGCAAATACTGAAGTGCTTTCCCTCACAAACATCAGCTGAATCTACCACCAACTAAGATGGGAAAAAAAGAGGAATACCCCATAGACCCCCTGTAAAAAAGGTTTGCAATCCAGAATCTCCTTTCTTAAGATCAAATAGCTTACTTAATTCACTTGACTCAGGAGTTTCTATCTCTAAAGGTAATTCAGCAATTGTACCCCCGACACTAAAGAATAAACAATAAAGTGGGTTTTTACACCTTACTCAGCTGTTGGGACCAAAATACACATAGAAAATTGTCAGTTTAAGTATATATCAGTATAAAACTCATGCTGAGCTCTTCAAAACTTAGAAGCAATATATAAGCAAGACCCTTTCTCTTATTAAGGGCTTCTAAACAAGTAGAATACCTGGTATTTTATCTAAATACCGTATTTAAAGAGAAAATGACAATCACTACAACACAACAAAGGGAATAAAATATAGCAATATTAATATGGTGCACTAAATTCATGTTGTCTCAAAGCAGAGCATAGATTATGTCTTCGATAGCTGGAGAGATTATTCATGCAAATCGAAAAGATAAATAAGTGTGCGCTATACCAGCAAACTAAGCTGAACTTAAACAAGAAGAAAACTTCAGTAAAACACAGAAAAAAGATAACTGAAAATACAGGGGAATAGAGAAGACAAATCGAATATTGTCAAAATACTACAAGGACTGGCATTTCTGTACTCTCAGACAGCCTTTTTGTTTGATTACAATTTCCCTTAGTCTCTCTGTCCGTATTAAAAGGAAGCTATTTGTGCCCAGAGCTGCTCGATAGGCAGCAGCAGCGTGTTACACGTCAGCCTGTTTATTGAGCCTGTCAATGCTTCCATGCCCGAGTGTTTCAAAAGTGCAGTTTCAGCCGCTGTGCAGTGACTGAGTGAATGGGGTTAATGGTAGCAATGAATATAATCACTTTGTGGCAGCCAAGTGTGTGTTTAAAACATTTGAGCCGGTATTCCATCTGTGTTCCTTTCTTTTTTTAAAAGAGATACCTGTGACAGTCTCAAAGGAGATGCAAATAAATTAACGGGTGTGAAAAACAAGCTCTGCCTCTCCTTCCCGTTTCACTCTACCTTTCCGAAGGCAGAATATTTATTATAAGGAGTCTGTGCCTATTCTGGGGAAAGCTTCAGTCCCAGACAGTTCTCACCTCTCCCCGTAAAAGGATTCACCTCAAATTATTTGCATTCACTTAAAGCTCTATTTTTTTTTTTCAGGCCTCTTGAACACCCAAAATATAAAATAGAGTCAGTAGAATTTCCAGAACTTATGGAGTAGATCCATATTTCCAATGTTCAAAGGTGAATTTGGGAGCACAGTGTCAGATTTCCAGAAAGCCATTATCTTCAAACCACAACATCTTCAAGGCAGGTAGGCTGCATTTCTAAAACATAGGATTTGATAGAAACAGATCCCTAATCTTCAGCTGAACACTTGTGATTACAGACAAAAAATTCAAAGTTCTATAATTTCTGTGCTTCAACGTTATCTGCATTTAAAAAATAAACCATCCTGCAACTGCAGTCTGAACCGCATGAACATTACCCTGCTCCAAGCCAACAAGTATTTACCCACGTATCCCTTCAATCACAGATGTAAACACATCTGATTATACTAGTGTAAAGCACTCCACAAGAAGTGATGGAATGTACAAAGTAGCACATGGATTTTAAAATCTGGAAAATACTCATTCAGAGCCAGGAGTTACTAATAATTCAAACCCTAGCAATCAACTCAGCGAAACATTGAGACCCTGACACCATCTGACCTTGGGGTCTGCTTTACTGTAGAAATTCTGAACTTCCACACATAAACCAATTCTCAATATTTCATTGTATCCCATCCCAAAAGCCTGGGCTCATACTTTTAAACTTGTTTTCCAAGAAGGTGCAGGGCATTAAAAAAAATTATATATATATACACACACACACACACATACACACAAACACACACGTGGTTGACTGTTTCCTACATCAGTTTTTGTGGGATATCAAGCCAAGGACTGCAAACCTTTTCTCCAAGGTAAAAATAGTCCTTGCCTTAAGACACCAGGAGATATCTGAAGCTCCAGGATTACAGCACAGGTTAACAATGCCAGGGGTCCTAAGGATGAAGAAAAATCACATCTGTTTATGGAACGGGAGACAATTAGAGATGGGGGAACACTACCACAAATGAAGTCACAGCTTCTTTCAATAGCTAAATTAATCTATTTGGCTGCCTTCTCCAATAAAAACAAGCAATCCTTGAAATAAAGGCCTTTGACGCTTTCCGCTCCTGCTCTAAAAAATTAAACCCTATTAACTGCAATAAAACATTACACTGCCCTCACAATATCCAACTTGGGAAGAGCACGTGTCTTGCAGTAGCTACAAGTTTCTTAGCTTAAATATTAGATTACAGTAACTGACAGGGATAAAACCTTCAGAAGGTTTGTGGGGCATCTTAGCATGTGACTTTCTGGGGAAGAAGGAGCTAAAAGAAAGAAAATATCATCTGTCATTAATAACTGTAATACTGAGAGGAGAATTGAGCTAAGCTTCCTAAACACAATCCAAAACACAAACCACATAGGGAATGTTACCTCTTCTGCTCCAGAGGGAACAAGAAACATAATATGGGTCTGATTAGAAGGGAGGGAGGTAAAAGGAAGCAAAATGCATTTACTAAGTTTTGACCAATGCACTAGATTAGACCATACCAGAACTACAAAAAGTAAGTTTGATAAAAAACTGGATTAAGGAACCAGACCTTATAAAGTCACTTAATGGCCACAGATTTTGCTGTCAGATGACCAACAACTAAGAACCATGTAGAACTGAAGAACAGCAGAGATATGCACCTATTCGGTGAGTCTCTGGCAGTACAGCCAGGACAGAAACTCGGAAGGAAGGCTGCAGAGCCAGAACCATCTGTTCTCTCTCCTACTGCACATGCCTTGACTATAACGGGATTGCTGAGCACAAAGCCAGCAGGTATAATTTATAACTCACCATACAATCTGTGACAAATATGCCAGCTTTCTTAGACCTACAGACCTATTCATGATGTCTCCTTACACTATATTATGATCCATCACTACTCCCATTAAAATGAACAGAAAACGATTTGTCAGTTAAGATACTGCAAACGAGAATCAGCAAATCCACATTCAGTCCCATGATAGTCCCTATTTTTAGGCTACTGTGCCTCAGTCCATGGGTTATACCCAGCAGCTCGCTTAAACTGCTCAGCAACTAAAACAGGCCATTTAATATTTATATTGAGGACAGGAATAAAGTTAAAAATAAATTTTAGAACTTTGCTTGGCTTTAAACAAAGATTTATGCAAATAGTAAGTGTTGGGAAATGATGACTCAATGAAAACCTCAGTTGCCACTTTCTAAATTTCTTTACTGCAGTTTTGCTCACTGATCAGAGAAAATACACAATAATGTTTTGATAGATAATAAACGTCTAATTTTTAATAGCTTCTGAGAAATCAAAGACTGGGTGAAAGACAGGTCTATCAGGTCACAATTTCAGTACTGTTAATGTAAGTAGGGGATGCTGAAGGAACAACATCAAGTAGAATATGAGTTTCAAATTAGTGAATTACAAAATGAGGCTCACTAGATTTGTACAAAATATTTCAGAGCTGTACTTACTGCTGGTTTTGTTCTATTTGCTACAGTATAGCCACATGCCCAGTTCTCACTAGATCTGGATATTTAAATGTCTTTTAACCAGATTTATTCAGAGCCGAAAAACTTGGATTCTTTTTGAAAGAACTCTTATTGTTGCCTCTGAAATACCTTAAAATAAGTTGAACAAATTAGTACCATACAATGGGGTACAGGTTTGTGAATGCCACATTGATAGCGTTGCTCTAAGTGGCATCTGAAAAGGCAGAGGAAGGAAAACAATATACTTTGCATGCAACCTATATGCTAGCCAAAATAGCTCGTAATAAAAACCTTAAAGGGTAAGACAGGCTATTTATGATATTGTAATGCAACCGTCTGCATGCCACTGACCACAGAATTTCTCCAGAAATTCAAACACTGAAAAGAGGACTTCTTCCCTACTAAAGAAGTTAACATCATCAATCCCAATAACACCTGTCTGAAACTAGAGCATCTTTTTTTGCTTCATTTACTTTTTTCATTTCATGTACAGGCACCGCTGATGGTCTCAGTACAGTTTGTGAAGTAGGTCTAATTAAAATACTTTTATAGTGAACTGAGTAGAAAATAGAATAAAACTATTGCAAGGTTTCAAGGTTTTGATACTGAAGGAGCAGTCAGGCAAAAGTAGAGTTAGAAACATACACATTCTGGGCTTCGCCTTTTCGCATTAAAAATGTAGGCAATGAAACAATATTTTGCTTTTAAATTTTTCATGTTTTTCCACCAGAATTTCTCACTACATCTTATAGGATATCTTCCTGACACCAACTCTTGATACTGCAAAAGAGGAAATCATGAAAGTCACATTAATAACCCATAGAAAAAGCTGGAAATTCAAAATGTCGAATGAATTCAAAGTCAATTTAGATTAATATCCCCTAACTGAAAAGTAAAGAAAACCTCTAAAGATGTGCTTATCCTCATACTTCACACAAGTGAACTCATACAAAAACCAGATTTGATTTTAAAATATTGATACTCCCACCCAACAAGCTGCTATTATTAATTATTTATGCAAAAAAGAAGCATCATGAATGTGATAGCTGAACACATCTGCTTTGTGCTCAGTTTAGCAGATTTGGATTTCTGATCGTGCTCCGTACGTATTGGTCAAAGCTTACTGGTATTTCATTTTGCTATCGCTGGCTCCGATTCTGCAGGTGTTCATGTAGCTTTAACATAGAATAGAATGTTAAATCGAACACTAGACATGAACTGACTTCAGCAGAATTTCTTGAAAGAAAAAGGCTGGTTTCACCCTGAAAACTGTACAGGGTTGCTTTGGAGAACTGTATTCTCCAAAAAGGCATTTTTAGATATGCTTGAATATTTCCTTATATTTATACAATCTTTATCAGCCCCCTAAATTAAATGATAAAGAGAAGCTATAGTACTTGCACAGTACAAAGTCTTTTTTTTTTTGTATGTGTGCTGATTATAGCCCTTTTGCTGATTTTCCAGTATTTTAATACAATTATAACATTTTTTAAGTCCCTAGAAAATGATGTGTCCAATTATCTGTTGTGGAAGAAAAACAGAATTGTCTGTGTTTTTAATAACTGGTCATTTAGAATTATAGCATTATAGAATTATAATTATAGCATTAAAGAATTATAGAATTATAGAACCTTAGTCCTATTATAGAAAGAAAAGTGTTGGTAGTAACACACTTGTCACCTCAATCTGTACAATACTGAGGCTTCTAATCCAGGTGCTTCACATAAGCGGGCAGTTTGCTGAGGAGGGAAAGATATCGCAGGGCTTCAGCTTAAATTCCTTTAATTTGGAATACTTCACATTCTCTTTCTAATGAACAAAATTATTTTCTTGGAGAATAGAGAAGTATTCAAGATTGCAGTTTTCTAGACAAAGCCTCATTCAAAAATTATCCAAGAGATTCCTTAAAGAAAACCCACATATTTTATGTGCAACTGCATTAGAACATGTAAACAGGTATTACATATTCCTAAAACATATTCTCAAAACATATAACAAACATTTTGTTACCGTCTGTGGGCTTAACTCTGCACCACATACACTCTGACATGTGAACAATACCACTTCAGGTGGTACTTTTGATCACATAATATCACAGAAATTAAAACCAAATAGATTTGAGCTGTTCTACAAACAATAAGATCATTATTAGAGCTTTACTAAGCGTCATCAGGACACAACATCATTCTTCACTCCAAAATCTACGTGCTTGAGCAAAACGGCTGCTTTGCGCTCAGTTGGCCCATCTTCCACGCCATAAAAAGTGCCAGTTATAGACTATGGTGACAGTCTGACTGACAGCAACAGCCTATCAGCCTGGACTGTACCCTTCAGGAGGAGTAAAACTCTTTTTATTATCAGAAGCAGCTGTTAATGGCAATATAATTAAATGATGAAGTATTTCGCTTACAACTACACTAAGCCTACAGTGGCACAGCTCTGTGACATGAAAATAAAGCTCTTCAGAGGCGAGTCTCCCTTGGTGACAAAGCAAGCTCTTACTTCTTTAAAGCCATAGGCTGATGAACATAGATAACAACGAGAGGGATGCAGTATCCATTAGGGAAAGAATTTAAGTTTTTGGTTCTTGGAAATGTTTATTTTTCAGCCAACAGAATAAATGAGCATGGAGAATGTTGTGCATGCAGAAGTTATTCAAACACCAAGCAGAAAACTCCTACTGCAAACCTGAAATACAGGTGAGCTATATTTTTCCGGAAAATAGAGGGAAAGTACGGCTTCTTTCCATAGACATACGTAATTGAGGTTTTACAGCCATTCTCAGAGGTGCAAGGTCGTGTGTGAAAAAGTAAAAGGAGAAGAACTTGGTTTCACACAGCTTCACGCACACACTGCACTGCAGGCTTGTCCAGCTGATGCAGTCCAGTCACTTCTATTTCCAAGATTCCCTGAGCAGAGAAGCCGATACTTCTCCCCTTTATTTTCATATCCAACCCTCACAGTGCTCTGTTTCCAGATTAACATGGAAGTGGCGAATATTTACTCCATGAATATTATAAAAGTTTTCTGCCTATTAACATGCATTATCTTAACCACCTTCGGCACTGGCTTCATACAACAGAACAGACATGAAAGATACTGCTCCAAGCAAAGGACTGTCTCCTATTATCTTCAGCACAAAGTAGATTGCTGTTATTGTGAATGTGAATTCCAAGATCTCTAGCCCTGAGACATACTATTATACTACGCCAATACTTTTCCTCAGAGTGAAATAAATACAGTAATTTCAATTAATATTCCCCTGCATACTTTGTAGTTTGGGACACAGTATTTAATAGATATGAACGTTAACAGCATGAAGCTGACAAAAACTGTAACAGCTAAAGCACCACATCTCTTGGCCATGAAAAGAGGAACATTAAACAGATGAGACAGCCAACTGCACAACTGTACTGATTAATGGTGTCTAATCACTCAACAAAAAAATGTGTAACACTTGAATAGTAATTAATATCTCACCCGCATTCTGGTCTTGTTTGCATATGTAGAAGATCAAGTCCAAATTGTTTGTTTTCTTAAGATGAGTATTTTAATTAAAGTTCCTTTTTTCACCCGAATATTTAATATGTATGATGTTTAAAGCTGCTAAATAATATCCAGGTTTTCCAGATGGGAATACTGAGGTGCAAGGCACAAAGTAACGTTTGTGACAGTAAATAGCGGAGTCAGATTTAGAACACCTTTACTTCAGAGCTTTCACAGAAATCAAAGACAGAAGGGACCAAATACTCTGTTTTGACATTCAATCCAGAGGCCATCATCAGCCCCAGTATACCTTAGAGAGGGCAGGAAAAGAGGTGCATGAAAGCAGAGACCAGAGCAGGGCGAATAACAAACACCATTGCCAAAATGGCAGGGAGTTGATTAGGTGATATATGTCCAGCTGATACCAGAGGACAAACTATTTTCTTTGTCATAGACAAAGCCTAATGGAAAAATAAAGGTCCCATATGATCTGAGAAAAAAAATACATTTCTATCCTGTATTTGGTCAACTGTTATTAACACTGGCATATAAACAAGAGTAGCAGCTAGACACCTGAGGTATTTTCACGCTTACCTATTTCTAGCTGGGCCTGTTCTTTGATGCTCCAGAGAGAATAAAAAGCGACCAGCCACCCTTGCCCTTACTGAAGCAACGCACAATGGAGAAATACACTCCATCTCAAGAGAGCTGGAGATACGCGTTCTTCATTTCTACTTCAAAAAATATTGTCTCAATGCAAACTGCAAGTATGTGAGGATGTTGAGAGCAACGCGACATTCCGCAGAGCCCATGAAAGAAAGGACTGAAGGGAGTCAGACCGGGAGAGTTTTGAGGCCAGTAAGTCTGTCACGACCAGCTATGCTAACCGGCAAGGTCAGAACACAACAGTAGTCATCTCCTGAAGATGTCCTCTGTGGCAGGTAATGGCTTTATGCAAGCTCTCAAGATCAAAAAATATCACCCTGAAAAAAATGCTACATGAAAATGGAAGAAATATAATTATTTCAGTACAGTTCTACAATGAACAGCGGAATGTGGCTTCCATCTCTCAAAAATTTATGAGACAGAAAAAATGATCACAAAAATATCTTATATGATCAGTCATGTATGTTTGCCCCAACTATTACAAAAAGAATTCCCTTTTGTTTTCCACAGTGTCATTTGTACTTTTCATACAGGCTTTCTCCTTCTAGGAAAACTTTGTTTCCAATTTTGAGTTCTCACCTTAGCACGAACTAGATGAATTTCATTCTTCATCTTGAATTTCTCCTACATATTACACACAGTCATATCATATCACTGCTATAAAAGGCAGATATCTTTACTCATATTATTTGTATTACCTGCACAACACCTCAGTGATTCCTCAGTATCATGCTTCTTGCACAGTTAATATGTTATTGTACAGCAGAATTATGAACTGCAAAAGTAATTTCTGAAAGGCAGAAATTTGCAATTAATACAATGTAATAAATAACTTCATTTGTATACTTGATTGAAGTCAGGCATCGATGTCTCTAACAAATATTAAAAATATATTGATCTACAAAAGTTATAAATGTCCTTTGGAAATTTTGCTATGCAGCATAAGACAGGTATTTAATCTTCTAAACTAAAGGCAATAAATAACAAATAAAAATTGTCATTAGTAATTTTCTCTTTGAAGAACACAGCCAGCAGATCAACATTAAGAGATGAAGTACTCAGGGACTGGTGATAGTTCAGTTTATTTTCAATACATATTTAAGATCTTCTTTATAATTAGCTACTTTTTATAAATTATATCAATTAATCCTACCTTTTTTTTTTTTTTTTCCCCCAAGTCAAGCATTTTGATTCAAAAAAACCTTTAGTAATCCCTCTGAATTCAAAGGTTGTAAACATCATTTTTGGAATCTGGGATTTCTTTTATACGTCATTCAGATTTATGAGGTATTGCAGGCAAGGTAGAAACAGTGATCTTTGCAAGACAGGACACAATATAGAAATAATTTTTTCCACTGCTCATCTACCTATTTGTAACACAATATTTAAATTCTTTAATTCCATACCTGGACTTTTAAAGTAGGTGGACAGAAGAACTTCTTGACGTCTTTTCCCAAGGCATTTTTACGTAAAAGTTTGTCATCGCTACTTACATCTTACATGTTCAATAGGCAAAAAGAAGGTACTTTTGTTTCTATTTTCTGAGCAGGGAATAGAAGCACAGCGGTTAAAAGTCTTGTCTGAGCTTAGCATATCAGGAATTCAACATAGCATTGAAATAAAACTCATTCTCCTGCATTTCTCTCTAGGACCTTCACACACCAAATCAATTTACTTTCACAATAACACAATATTTTTGCTTCATCTCATATGGCAGAGACAAATTCGAAATACCATAAAAGAAATACAAGATGATTTTTTGGGCAATTTGTATAAATTTCAGATCATTCTTAATTTAGTTGTTCTACGGGAATATTCCACGCATATCGTACAACCAACTTAGTGAAAAGATATCCAAGGTAGGTTCAGCCTGTGCCCCTCAAAGTACAAGAAATTCCACAGTCTGAGTACTCTAGTAAATCTGCTTCCCAAGTAAATCACCTCCCATATGAGGACAGTCTGACGGGGTTGGGGTTGTTCAGCCTGGAGAGGAGAACAACCCCAGGAGACCTTAGAGTGACCTTCCAGTACCTGAAGGGGCTACAAGAAAGCTGCAGAGGGGCTGTTCATAAAGGCTTGTGGTGATAGGACGAGGGACAATGGGTATAAACTAGAGAGGGGCAGATTTAGACTGGACATAAGGAAGAATTTCTTCCCCATGAGAGTGGGGAGGCCCTGGCACAGGTTGCCCAGGGAAGTTGTGGCTGCCCCATCCCTGGAGGTGTTCAAGGCCAGGTTGGATGATGCTCTGAGCCCCTGATCCAGTGGGAGGTGTCCCTGCCCATGGCAGGGGGTGGAACTGCATCTTTAAGGTCCCTTCCAACCCAAACTATTCTATAATTCTATGCTTGAAAAATAGTAATTGCTTTTGTTTAAAAGTAATTCCCAACACTTATATTACATTTACAAGAGCAACAACACATCGGTTCTATTACAGCAAAAGTACACTTGTCCCAGTTGGGTCATTCCTACACGTCCATTTTTCTAGAAGCTCTGGAAGGAAGTAAGTTCCTGGAACTTCTGGAAGGAAGGTTCCATTCATGACCATTCAGACCCTAATTCTCTTCCAACGACATCATTACAGAAGATAAAGCAGATAAACGAAATAAATAGAAGCTGTCAGAAAGCTTAAAGAACATAGTGTTTGGTAATGACTATCAGTGAGAAACAGGGAAATCTACTTGAGTCTGCTCAGTCGTTATAATAATTTGTTTAGAAAGCAGTGAAGAAAAAAAAACAGTAAATACCTTAGGAAACTGCTGGATCAATTTGCACGTGCTGAAAGCACACTCACCTCAGAGGCTCAGGGACATTTGTATTAAGCAAGAGACACACAATTAAGCTGCATCTCAAACTAAAACCCTGAGGGCTGCACACTTCATTCCAGTCAACTACTGCTGGGTTTTGGCACTATTTTCATTGCAAAAATGAGTAATGTGGGCCCTTTAGTCACTATTAAGCAGCAATCTGGGGAAATCATCCCCTTCCAATACTCTTATACTCCAATTTAGGGCCCTCTGAAACCACATAATGAAAAATACCATCGCCAGTTCTCTCCTATAATGGCACATGACATATGCCCGCTATTGCTCTTTTCAAATCAAATTCAACTGTGATGCTTTTTTACAGAAGAAAACTGTTTATTGTATTCATTTGAGTTTCCTTCTACACTCATTAGATGAAGCAAATTTCTGCTTCATAAGCAAGATATTCAGTTTAACTTGGCATTCGGAAAGCAGTAGATTCCTTTGCAATCCAAACAAAATTATTTTTTTTCAGGTTAGTAACACCATGTTAGGTTACAATTTACTCATGACTAATAAACAAGGTATTTTCACTTCAGATTAGAAAGCTAATTAAGAGAGCTTCCGCTGTTCTTGCCCCTCCTGGATAGATCTTACCTGTTACTAAGGTCTGCCACTGCAGAATTCGCAAGAATGATTTCCCCATTGACAAATGGAGAAAAGCTTTTACAGCCAAGCAAGTTGAATACCAGAATAAAATCAAACCATCTATCCATTTTTATGTCTTGCAGTCCTTTTGATTTTCATAGTCGTTAGAAAACGCTAATCAATAACAGACATGGGATGAACGTCCTAAGGAATACAGCAAACTTACATCAATCCTGTCTAAAGAAAAAAACAACAACCTGCAAAAAATAAAAAACTCCTTAAGAGATGTGCAAAGATTTCAAGAAGAAAATGGTCTCAGAGATGAAGGCAGAAAGTTTTTTATAATTCTGCTTTTAATAAATTGAAAATTCAACCTTTACCTTAACTATAAGAGATGGTTTAATGATATACTTCACCAAAACACTGCTTTTCTGTTCCTCAAGTGAAGAAAATGTGAAATACACTGCATTTTATCAGAAATACTTCTAAATTAGTCTCTGACTTGCTCAGAAGCAGCATATCTAAGTTTTAGATAACAGTGTGGATAATTCCTTACTCATCCCAGGCAAATACAATCAATTGCATTCGAGAAATTCAATTTAAAAGAAATTTATCTTACATTAATATTCCAAATTCAGAAGATTTCACATAAAGCCATTCTCATAGCACAGTAAATTTCCAAGAGACATTGTCATTAAAATAAAAATGATCCTGAGCAAAATAACTTGTAAGCTGTGCGGTACAATCTCTGTCTTTGCATTATTTACTCTGTGTGGCTGGTAGCAGGGAAATCTATGTATAATGTGGTGGAAGTATGTAAATATTCTGGTAATGCAAAAGACATGAAGAAATAAGCAGTTACCACACCTGATAGAGTTCTGAATATTCTTGGGACACCCTTTCTCATTCAAAAGAAAACTGTTGAATGTTTTCAGTATTAGAAAACAGAACATACACTACATTTGTTTTCCTTTTACTCTCTTAGGCTTAGACTGCTGCTTTTTGTGAGAGACCTGAAACAATCACACCAAAAATCAACTCTTAACTTGTATTGTCATAATTTTTCACAAAATTAACAGTTTAAGCTTGATTTTCTGCACGTGACAGCATGGACAACTTCTAGCACAAATTACTTCCTGTGTACAGAAAAGAGGTGGTCTTCTCCCTTCAGGAGACTGCAGAGTACGGATTGGCAGATGCAAGCAAACTCATGGCAAACCACCACCAACGGAAGGTTGAGATCCATTTTCAGTGCTGTTTCAACAGAATGCAATGTTCAAATTGTAATACCTACACAAGAGCAAAAGTTCCATGGACTACTCTAAACAGAGTCACAAATTCATCAGAGAGTATTAAAACCCAGGTGTTAAAAGCACACTTTTACAATTCAAACTCCTATGTTCTGATATTCCCTCATATTTTCAGAAAAAACAGTGCATCAATTGCAAACACATTCATATAACGGTGTTGCAGTTTGCTGTTATCCATTAGAGCTACACAAGGAATACAGCATCAGAAAGAAAACCTCAGAAGCAGAAAAAGCAGGTAACAGTAATGATAACCATAGCTCATACAGTGCAGAATAAACCCCACAACATTCAATTGAAGTGCTTCTATATGACCATAGCATTCCATATTCCTCATCTCTCAGGTTGAAAATAGAGTTTAAAACATCAATTCCCTGAGCTGCGGCATGTTTTCCACTTCATGCAAAACCAATAAAACTTCTTTAAGTCCAAAATCAGCTTCTATTATATCAGTCCAAACCTAGGGCTTTCTCAATTATATCTCTGCCATCTTTTTTTTTTTCCTTCCCTTTCCCATCTGCTGCCTAAATTGATGCCAGAAGTAACTCCATTGTACTCAGCAGATACGCAGTGGTGAGTTTAGTAGAACATACACATGAAAAATATAATTTCATGCAAATTTGTGACCACTAACTTTTAAAGACATCAGGTTATATCCTCATTTCATTCCCATTTTTATATAGCTACCTAGGAGAAATTAATTTACACCAAATATGCTGAATAGCCATGCCAACTTCTGTAAAACCTAATTATCTAAATTCCATACCTATATTGTACTGGAAATATACTGAGTATTCCCTTAAGGAAAAGATTAGGTACGGTCACACTGCACTCTGAAATTGTGGGATAGTTTCATAAACTGAATATGGGGCAGGTTCATAAACTGATACGGTGAGAACGTATGAGGCACATTCCATTTTTCTGAACACCAGACGCACATTCACCATTGGGGTATGGTGAGGTTGATTAGAAAGGGTAGTTAGCCCTACCTCTCCTTATCATCTCAGGCACAGCGCTGCCCTGAATCCCCTCTTCTCCAGAAATAACTCTGTTCCTGCCAATCAGACATTTCTTGCATCATATCCTGTTGCGTTAGGCAGACAAGCGCATAGGCTCAAACATATTTAAGGCAATCGATTTTTGAAGTAGGATTGGACGACAGCTTTGGACGACTGGAATTTGTATTAGGAGAGAAGTTAGTTCAATGTTAAAGGTACTTTAAAAATTCACATGAAATGTAAAGTATGTATGCTGCTCAAAACGCTCGACGTAAAATCATAAAAGAGTTTGGGTTGGAAGGGACCTTAAAGATCATCCAGTTCCAACCCCCTGCCATGGGCAGGGACACCCCACTAGATGAGGCTGCCCAAGGCTCATCCAACCTGGCAACTTAGAACTATAGAACAATTTAGACCTCTGCAGATCCCGGAGTCTAACCCCCTCACCTCCCCTAAATCAAAGCAGAGTCAGCTGAAAAGGCAAATTTCTATGTGTTTATATATCAGCAGAACATTTCCCAGCACCTTCAGAATCATTTTTTTGGTCTTGGGACGCAATATAAAACTGTTAAGCCACTTGAGGGCTATTGGGCAGATTGAATATAGCTCACATTCCATGCTTATGATCAGCCAGGACACATAACACCACCCATACCACACTATAGACTACAGGGCTGTGCCATCAGATGGACAATTAGGGCCTCACACGCAAGGGAACCAGCAGAAGTTTTTAAGGAGTGTGTTGTCTGAACACACCCCCGCCATCCCACCATGCAACAAGTGTGGTTAAGATTCTGGAGGAACACCTCTCATCTTTCATTCCCTAACAGATTAGGAAGTTCAGCAATCTCTAGGTTCAAGGATGGCCATCTAGGTCTAGAATCAGGTCCTGCCACTCCTCCGTCCTTCGCCCCAGCGCCACAGAACGGAGCAGAACAGTCCTTACACTGAACCATTAGCAAACTTCTACTCTGGAAAACAAACATTTGCTAATACAAAGTTTTCAGCCAAACCTTCTACTTTGGGAAACTGTTAGGATACAAAATAATTCTGAAACCATTCCCTTTTGCCTTTTATGGACTTTTATAGAGGAACTGAATCTGTTAGGAACTATCCAGAAGAATTATGACTGTGTCTTGAGAATCTAAAATGGAATTTTGTTTCACTTGCTGCTATTTTCTATCTTACTTGATAGCTGCATTATCCATGTTTCCTGATTACTACATTTTCATCCTGCAGAGAAAAAAAAAACAAAAAACCAAAACATTTCTGTAGATATCTGAGCTAGTGTCTTAAACACAGTATTCAATGCAACTATGTTTAACTAAATGCTTTTTTCCTTTGCTTTATTTTCTTTTCCTACTTCACTAATAGTCAGATAATTGTGAAAATTCTTTTAAATAATGCTCTTCACTAAGTTATGTCCAAACACCATGTAAGCACAGCGCTAAATGAGCAAAATGTGCTCTGCGCATATTGAGATAAAATATTTATATTTATTTATATTTATATTTATATTTATATTTATAATATTTATTTACAAAGAAAGAAGGTGACAGCCTGCAAATGGAGGCAGAAAACATCAATAAACACGAACACCATGCCCACAATCATGAAGTAGCAATGTTAAGAAAGTGAAAGTCCGTCTACAAAGTCAAAATAAATGACATACAAGAGGTTTCACGCAGGCATACATTCCAGATCACAATTTCACTATGTGAACATACTCGACAACCAGTGGATCAGGCTGTGCAATTCCATGAGCTTAGGGTTTTTTTACAAAACTAGACTGAAAAAGGAAAAAGAAAGGTAGTAAATTCCTGAAGTTGACCATTGGGTTGTGAATATTTCCAAAACCCTCTTTCACCTCTTCTTTAAATTTAAACATGAATCTCAAAGACGAAAAGGTACTGTGACTTCAAAAATTATTTCCAGTCTTGAATGTGAGTATATAAATAGGCAAGGATGACACAAGATATTCCAGGGTAGATAAAGACAGTTGTAGCTAACTCTGCCATGATTTTGTCTTTACTCACCCAGGATATGAATAATCACTACAGATATGTCAAGGGAAAAAGCTCAAAAGTAACTAAAGCGTCAGGAGCAGCTTAAAAATCTGATTTTAGTTTGTGAAGATCTGGGTGAGGGTTGAAGTCTTCTATTGCATAAAGCCATTCTGCTATGCCTTTTAACCAAACATTGGTCAAGTTTATTTTGTTATAAAGAACTCCCTTTGCTTCTCCCAAATTCTCAAACTCAATCACCAATTTCTAAACACTTTTAATAAATAAGTTCTTTCTTTTACAAGAAATACTAATTGGCTACTTCCCTGTAATTTAAGATTGAAGTTGCTTTTGTACTGTTGGTAACTTTTTCTTTTTGGATATCTATTCCTCTTTTTCTTCAGAACCAAAGGCTGAGCTTCACTGCAGATGACACATCAGCTGCAAAATCAACAGCTGCTCTACCTCTGCGAAAACACAGGAAAACATTCAAGACAGAAACATCCAGTTCTCTTTCTTGGACAGAAATCTCTGGTCTAAGTTACCAGAGTAACCACAGTAAAGCTTATTATTAGAAAGCATTAAAATCACTTTCAGCCCAAGTTTCTTCTGTTAGGAAAAGCACTTATTGAAAGAAAACTGCAATACTTTCTATCAACTCATCGACACGGAAAAGCTTGGTACAATTTTACACTCTGATTTAATTAATGCATGTAAATAGTACAGTAAGATAGAGTTAGTTTTTCTGCACAGTTTTAGAACAGTCCCAGACCGTACTTTTCATTCCAAAAGAAGTTTAAACTGGAATTACATACACCTAGGGTTTTCTTCTTGCTTTATTATGCTGTTCTCCACAATGTAATTACATTATGACATTGAAAGCAGCTCAGTTTTGCACAGGTATTACCATTTTTATTAACCAAAGTAACAATGGATATATATCACTTACAATTAGTCCCCCTAAGTGTTTAATTAAATACCTCAGAATGTCTGGAAATTAAACCAGTAACAAACAACTCTTACTTACTGACATGTTTTAATAAGGTTAGAGCCCTCTGTGTTTTGTCTTCTGAAATTGTTTTACTCCAGCCACTTCGACTGGTGTTAAACTCTTGACTAAGACACATAGCCTTACTGTCACTCGGAGTGGTGGCCCTTCATCTTATGATTAATGTGTAAATTCATTCACTGGATAACTTCAAAATGCAGAAACTTTGCAAGTAAATTAACGGCCTTCAGAAATCTCAGCCAAACTGCATGAATACAGATTTAGGAGAAATGAAGTTATGCTGTAAACAAAATGGCACAAAAAGTTAGAACAAGTTTAACAGATTTATTCACTGCCTGTATTTATAAATATATCAGCAATATCAGTTTTCTAAAGATTGCACTTTCAAAATTTGTCTTCCAACAAATGGAAAAAAACCCTTTTTTTCTCTTCTGTTATTGCAACCACTATTATTCCACCCTTTTTTTCCAATTTCTAAAATACTGCTTGCAAGCAACTACCACAACGACAGACCACCGCTGTCCCCTTCCCTTCCGACAGGTAGATTTGCATATATAGGAGAAGACAACAGCAAACTGTAAAATCAGTAAAGAAAACCAGGAAATCACACCTGACAAATTATTACAAGTTTTAAGCACTTTACAGTAAAAGTTCCTGAATTATTTCTGTTGTTACATCACTTCTGGACTGATTCTTTCACGAAGCCCCAAATGGCAGAAAGAACATAACCAAATTAAAGAAGCATCAGGGTCACAATCTCATTTATATTTGTTATAGCCCCATAGTTTCATCATTCCCACTGTGGGAAGAACTGATCAAGGAGAATATTCCACAAAGTTCTATGTTTATGTAAGCATCTTTTACTCATGTACCTGCAGCCTCCTCAACACACCACTTCAGTAATTTCTGTGTTTTTTTCTTAATCTCTACTTACGATCATAAATAGCATCAGCAAAAAAGAGAATTGAAATTACAGAGTGAGGAGAAAATAAGTCACTGTTCTACGTATGAAAGATTACAATTCAAGTGCAAAATAACTGGGTTAATATTCATAGATGTTTATGTTACTACAACAAAGGAACAGTTTACAAAATCTATCCCACGAGCTGTATGCAATTTGTATTGATTCTATTTTCCTAAAGTTGTTATGTTTTTATGATGATTTATAAGTAGACAGGGATTATAATATATCTATGTGTAAATATCTACCCAGACTACAGTGAAGACAACAAAGACATTTATGTTTTGCAGCAATAAAATACACAGAAAATGACATCTTTTTTGAGTTATTCCTTAGACACTACACTTTCAGCTATTGTTAGAGTTCAGCTAGAAAGGGCTCTGCACAGAGCCTGATACAAACGCACTTGAAAATCAGCAAATATAATAAGGCAGTTCGCACATACACACTCACCTATTTACAATGTGTACTAAAAAGCTTTCAGAATGTATACAGCACAAATATTCCAACACTGATAAAGTATTTGTTACTTCTGGAGTTCTTAAGGTAACTCTACACTCAATGATACTGTACGGTTTGGCCTGCTCTTCTTTTCTATCTTAGTATACAGCCCCACCAAGGGCCAAACACAAGACATGTTATGCAGGGTCAGGCCTAAGAATATGTTAAAAACTTGTCCTGTGAATAAAAATCACACAGTTCTGATCACCTGCAGGAGACTGATCAGTGAAAAATGGATGGTCAAGACATAGATTCACATTTAAACATTTACTGGACTTTTTCAGTCACTGTTTTAAAGGCACAGTCACCAAGAGGTAGACTGAGGCATTTGTACGTGAAATAGTAACAGGCAGTCTTCGGTGGAAATGTATACCATTTTATCTGCACAAATTCATTCAAGTTCTTGAGAAACACCATCCTATAGGCCACTTATTGAATTGAAAAACATAAGGAAAAAAATCAATAAAAACTTCCCTTTAGGATGCATTATTTCATATGGAAAATATTTCCTCAAATTCTCCTCAATGTCAAGCATCTCCAAATGAATCATTTTACTACCCTTTTAAACAATGGTGTGATATTCCCTTTTCTCCAGTCACCAAGGTCTTTAGCTGACTGCCCTAAGATTTTAAATATGTTGGAGAGTGGCTTAGCAACTACACCTGCCAATTCCTCCAGAACTGTGGGATACATTTCTTTGGGTCCCATGGATTTGTGTACGTTCAGGTTCCTCAGGTGGTGTTGAACCTGATCTCCTACTATGGGAAGGACTTGGTTCACTCAACCCCTACTACCTTAGGGTTCAGGGATTTGAGAGACGTGGGAAGAGAGATTGCCAGGGAAAGGTGAGGCAAAAAAATTGTAAAGCACCTCAGCCTTTTGTATACCAGCTGTCACTAGATTTCCTGTCTTTTTATCAGTGTGGGATCATTTTCTTTCATCTTCCTTTTCTGACCAATGTTTTACTGTTCTTCAAACATCTTCCCTAATTCCAAACTCTAACTGTGCCAGAGCTGCCCCAATCCCATCCCTGTACATACTGACAACATCACTATATTCTTTCCAGGATACATGTCCCTGATTCCGCAACCTGGGTGTTTCCTTTTCACACTTTAACCAGGAAATCCTAACTCAGCCATACCAGTTTCCTGCCTTTCCTGCCTGATTTCTTACACATGGCTATCAAGTGCTCCTGTGCTGTAAGAAAAATGTCTTTAAATGGCTGCCAATTCTCTTCTGCTCCTTCAGCCCTGATGCTTGTTTCCCAGAGGATCCCATCCCAGTCCTGAGATCAAAAAACACCAAAACAAAACAGTCTGCGCAGTCAGGAATCTAGATGCCACCAGCCAGTGCCATCTTTAAGAGTTGTGCTGAACTACAGCTAAAGCCAAAGCGCTTTGGTTCATTACTTTCCAAAGTAACAGACCATGCCAAAGCATTCCATAAATTGAAGTTGATAGGTGCATGCACGCAGATCTAGTAACGCTTATTCTCATGCTCCCTTTAAAGCACAGAAATAGTCACACTGAAGGGAAAGTGTGACTGAAACCCTAATCTAAGGCTTAACAAACACTTGCCATGCACATAAACTAGGATTTACTATGTTCCCTTCCCATCTACCTTTCATTCCACTGAATTTTGTCTGAGTTTTCATCTTGCACAGTATTCCTTGGTTATACCTTTTCTTTTATTCAACATATGCAGGTTCAACCTCTCTGAAGTTTCAGAGAGTGCAAGAGCCAGATGACAAAGCCATCCTATCTCTACAGTGCCGATAACTTTCAGTTTAGTACAAATAACTGGATTACTTTTATTCCATTAGCTTTAAGCAAACTGAAATTAAGACGTTTATCAATGCATAATATGCATAAGGAAAAACAACCAATAACCAACAACAATCTCCATTTCTATAATCAGAAATCAATTTTTCCTTAAAATAAGTTATTAACATGGTTGCTGTGTCCCACTGGTTCTACTGCTTAGTCTTTTAAAGCTTCAAGAAATCAAGCAAATCCTGGTTATTCAAACTGACATCGCAAACTTGCCTTACAAAAATAATTCACTTCCATTGTTTTAAAACAGCAACAAAAACAAATGTGGATTTTTTGTTTGTTTTCTTTAATGGATTGTTTTTCTTACATAGGTCTTTAAAAGATGGAAATATGACAAATAGAGTTCAATTAATGAACCTGCAATCTTTTTATATAACCAACATTCAAAACTTTTATATAGATAATAGTTTTCAACTTGTGTCAGGATTTTGCCAATGTTTGGGTTTTTTTAACACTCTAGAAGGAATACTTATTATTATCTGTATACCTGCACCAATGGCTACCACTTGGCATCATAAAAGACATATCCTTAAATATAAGCCTAAAAATTAATCAGAAGATTGACATACAAAAAAGTACTCCTACGTGTGATAAATACATTTATTGTTTAGTGACCAAATCAGAATATGATACCTCTATAAAATAGCATGCTTTGGAGACCAAAGTAAAATTACATTTAAAAATAAAAAGGATAATTTCATATTAACAGTTTGGTACCAAGAAAAAATAAATTAACATTTATTATAGTCTGAGGTATCATATGATAGAGGGTACAGTTTAACTTAGAGCCAGCCCAGCGGATGGCTTTAGTACGTATGATCGAGTACAACATGGGACTCTGATCACATACAGATTTATATGTAGCCTTGCCGACATATATTCACAGTCTTATATCATTAATAGCATGAAAAGGTAAGTATTTAGTCGACAAAGCTCCAATTCAGACCAGCAGAACTAGTTATATTAAATTCTTTCTGACAAGAACATTATTTTTAATTGAGATTGAAATAATTGACTTAAGTGGAGGCTTTTTGTTTTCATTACTTGCAAATCTGATTCTGCTTGATAAAAAAAGAAGGTTGTACCGGAAGACTCACTCTGATCCTTCCCAGATTTCATAATAAATCGCCTTCCCTTGGCAATCATTTACCAGAGTCGAGTTAGCATTCTGTAAGTCAGCTGTGCTTTCTAGCCTGTCATAACCTAATATTAAACCAATAGAAATTTTTGACTAATGACAAGAATATATATGGCCAGCTCCATCGTTTAATAAAGAAAAAAATCCTTCCCGTTAAAAAAATGGATTTGGTTCAAGTGTCCATAAATGTAAAACTGTGTATGCTCTAGTATCCTCTCAGGAATTTCAGTTTAACACACTAGTGTATATTGTAGTCAGCATGGCATGAGGTTTAACAAGACCAAATGCCGGGTCCTGCACTTGGGGCACAACAACCCTATGCAGTGCGAGAGACTGGGGGAAAGAGTGGCTGGAGAGCTGCACGGAAGAGAAGGACCTGGGGGTGTTGGTTGACAGCCGACTGAACATGAGCCAGCAGTGTGCCCAGGTGGCCAAGAAGGCCAACGGCATCTTGGCTTGTATCAGAAAAAGTGTGACCAGCAGGTCCAGGGAGGTTATTCTCCCTCTGTACTCGGCACTGGTGAGACCGCACCTCAAATACTGTGTTCAGTTCTGGACACCTCACCACAAGAAGGATGTTGAGGCTCTGGAGCGTGTCCAGAGAAGAGCAACAAAGCTGGTGAGGGGGCTGGAGAACAAGTCGTACGAGGAGCGGCTGAGAGAGCTGGGGTTGTTTAGCCTGGACAAGAGGAGACTGAGGGGAGACCTTATTACTCTCTACAACTACCTGAAAGGAGGTTGTGGAGAGGAGGGAGCTGGGCTCTTCTCCCAAGTGACAGAGGACAGGACAAGAGGGAATGGCCTGAAGCTCCATCAGAGGAGGTTCAGGTTGGATATCAGAAAAAAATTCTTCACAGAAGGAGTCACTGGGCACTGGAACAGGCTACCCAGTTTTCAAGTTTACTTTCCATTTTTGTAGGACAGTACAAAGGATTATAATTGGTGTTCTGCATATTTACATTACTTCCATGTTAAAGGTACATCACTTCAGTTGTATTGGCGAAAATATATTTTCTAGGACATATATCTGCATTTTTAATTAAAAAAAAATCCAACCATAGTAAGTGATTTCTGATACATATTTATATTATTGAAGTTAAAATTACTCCAGTAAGGTTTTGAGCACTACAGGTGAGGCCACCACAGCAGCAGTGGAATCAGCTAGCAAACCTTATTTTAAGAAAGGAAAATGTGGGTACAAAAACATTCTATGGATTTTTTCTTATAATTTAGTTACCTGCTTCTTAAAATGCACAAGAGAAAGTAGTAATAAAGGTAGGCATAGATAATCAGAGCTCTCAACACTCTACAGTCTAGCAAAACCAAGAACTGATGAATGCAAAAACTAAATCATGGGTTTAGATTTAAGTGTTATTCCATGCAGATTTGCAGAGTATGGATAAGAAGCATATTCTTGAAGATTAAAGATTTTACCTTCTCTCTAGGAATGAATCTGTCGATAAAATAAGATGTAACAGTCTAGGATTGCTAGAAAGAAAAGTAGAAGATACAGGGCTAGGTAGGTGCTGGGGTCACTAACAGTGCCAGTGTTCTCTCTACCTGTCCTGTTTGCAATAGTAAGAGTGAAATACTGTGTTGCACTTTCCTTTCGGAAAATTAACCTGAACTATAGATGGAGGCTGGTGTTCTTAATGGTAGTGACCAAATGGATACGTGTGCTATGCGGAATGAGAAGAACATTTTTATGTTTTATGTCTGCCTGCAGTGAAGACAAAGGTATCAGAGAAAGTTCAGTGCATGCAGTTCAGGTTCTTAAAAGACGAAAAGATGTATTTAGCTGCTTATCTGCACGGAAGAGAAGGACCTGGGGGTGCTGGTTGACAGCCGACTGAACATGAGCCAGCAGTGTGCCCAGGTGGCCAAGAAGGCCAACGGCATCTTGGCTTGTATCAGAAATGGGGTCACCAGCAGGTCCAGGGAGGTTATTCTCCCTCTGTACTCAGCACTGGTGAGACCGCACCTCGAATACTGTGTTCAGTTCTGGACCCCTACCACAAGAAGGATGTTGAGGCTCTGGAGCGTGTCCAGAGAAGAGCAACAAAGCTGGTGAGGGGCTGGAGAACAAGTCGTACGAGGAGCGGCTGAGAGAGCTGGGGTTGTTTAGCCTGGACAAGAGGAGGCTGAGGGGAGACCTTATTACTCTCTACAACTACCTGAAAGGAGGTTGTGGAGAGGAGGGAGCTGGGCTCTTCTCCCAAGTGACAGAGGACAGGACTAGAGGGAATGGCCTGAAGCTCCGTCAGAGGAGGTTCAGGTTGGATATCAGAAAAAAATTCTTCACAGTAAGAGTCATTGGGTACTGGAACAGCTGCCCAGGGAGGTGGTCGAGTCGCCTTCCCTGGAGGTGTTTAAGGAACGGGTGGATGAAGTGCTTAGGGACATGGTTTAGGGAGTGTTAGGAATGGTCGGACTCGATGATCCAATGGGTCCTTTCCAACCTTGTGATTCTGTGATTCTGTGATTCTGTGATCTGCATTTCAGACGGAGTGTGGAGTACCAGCCGAGATTATTTGGAGACAAATTAGACTGGAGGACTGCTCAATATGTTCAAGAAAGCCAATACCAGTATTAATAAATGCTGTTTATTAGTCCCAGGTCTAATCAGCTGCTCTTTCTGATGAGGATCACCCCCAAAGAATGAATCACTGGGTCTTACGATAGTTCAATCATGAACAGATGTAGCTGCACATTTTTTGAGAAGTAATGCTAGTCTCAGAAGTGACCAAGTTGAGGGTTAGATTTTTAGATGAGAACAGGAATAGACAGTTATTGAGAGAAAAGTTACATTTGGGATTAAAAGGAGCATTTAGTGCTTTTTCCCCAGGCCCTGTATCCTACGTTTAGTTTCTTGCATGTCCATAGGACACTGGACTGTAAAAGAGATCAAGTGGAACTCAGCCAGTAGATTAAACACCTGAATTGCTCCCTGGTGATTAGACACCACATTTATTTCTGCCCAGCCTTGTGCTGAACTCCACCTGCCACCACACACGCTCTAACAGCAAGGACAAAGCCCAAGGGAGCGGAGGTGGCCCAGGACAGCTGGGGGTGAGAGGCAACCGCAGGCCTGGGTGAGAGGCAGCCCACACACAGACAGGCATGACAGGGGCCCCTCCATGTCAGATGTTTTCCCCACGGGCATGAGTTATGGGATTTTTCCATCCTACCACACTGAAGAACGCTGAAGTGTGGTGGTCATTTCCCCCAGGGACGCAATGGTTCAGCCCACCAACAGCCTTGGAACACTCAGTGATGTCACAGTTTGCTGCGTTGGTTGTTGCCATGGGATGAGCGGTTGGTGGCACAGCCACCCAGAGTGGGTGTAGCATCAGCTGTGTGGAGAGCGGTCACAAGACACAAGAAGGCAAGAAGAGGGAGAACAAGGGCTGTGGAGACGACAGCAAGGTAAGCGTGGAGGACAGGGCTGGGCTGCTGAGCGTGCCACAGGTGTGAGAGAGGGTGCCTGCTCTTACTTTGCCTTCTAGAGGCTCAAACAAGGACGGGACCAAAACTGGGCCCACTCCTGTCCTCGACCATAAGACCAGTGTTTTGCTGCTTTCTGGAAGGACATTGGTGCTCAGCTAAGGCAATAAGAGTCTGGTAGATTCCTGGGCAGGTGTTGCCCATGGCGAGTCAGCTTCTGTTATTTTTGTTGAAATTATCCTGCTTTTTTAAGCCAAAGACCCAGTCAGTGGCAAGATCAGGCAATGGTGCACTCCATTTGTCAGAAAAAAAAACCAGATACCATCTGCAAGGACACAGACACCAAGTTAAGTCTTGAAGACTCTGGTAGGGCTCTGGGAAGGGGTTGTACATGCTGAGCCAGGAGGGCTACTGCCTTTCTTTGTTGATATTCCCCAGCTGCAGGACCAGACACAGGACTAAAGTGAGGATCATTCCTCCCGTAAGGCACACAGACATGGGTTTGACACCCTCTGCACGGACACAGACAGGAAGTTAAGGGCTGAAGAGTCTAGAAGAGCCCTAGGCAGGTAGTGCACATGGTGAGACAGGGTGGGTTTTCCCTTTGGTTGTTGAAATTTTCATGCCTTTTAAATCTTCCACCCCTGACAGATAAAGGACCAGTCCATGAAATTTTCCTGTCCCCCACCTTTCTAAAAGGTCTCTAACACTTAAATAATTATTGAAGAATCTAGAAGAGACTAAACAGGATTTGTGCTTCGTGCACTAGGTTGGCTGCTATCTTTGTTGATTTTATCCTGCCTGTTGTAGCAGCAAGCCCAGACACAGACAGCATCAGACCAAGGTGCTCTCCTGTCCTCAGCCACACAGCTGGAGAGATTATCTACCCTCTACAAGGACTCTGGCACTAAGTTAAGGATTAAAGAGTCTGGAAGACTTTAGTGATTGTGAATAGTCAGCAAGGTCTACTGCTCCCTTAGTTTGATGATGTGATTTTTGCACCCACAGGCCTAGACAGGGACAGGACCAGACCAAAGAGCACTACTGTTCTCAACCTCACAGCCAGGGTTTGATGCCCTCCACAAAAATGCTGACATTAAGTAGAGGCATAGAAAGTATTGCACAGTTCTTATAAAGGTGGTTACTTCTGATGTTTTATTAATATTATCCTGTATTTCCAGCTGAAGGAACATGTACAAGTAAAGCACAGTCCGTGGTGTACTCCTCCCCATGGACATAGCCATAAATATGGAACCTTCTGCCAAAGCACTAAAACTAGAGATATGTTTTTAACAGTCAGGCCAAGATATAAAGAGTGGGTTACCCATACTGAGTCCCTTTGGTTGCTCATTTTGTCTGCTGATATTATTGTGCTTTTTGCAGGCCTGAGCCCAGTCAGAGACAGGATCAATCCATGGCATACTCCTCTCCTCAGCAATGTAGCCAGAGAAATCCCAAAAGTTCTACAAGGAATCTTGTAGACACTTTTATAAGTCTTGAAGACCCTGGCAGAGCCCTATACAGGGATTGACCTCAGTGAGAAAATTTCCCTGCTTCCTAAATTTGTTGATATTAACCTGCTTATTGAAGCCATAAACCCAGACAAGGACAGTACCAGTAAACGTCATGCTTCTGTCCTCAGCAACAAAACTAGTGAAATACATATTTCAAAATGGATTGTGAAAGTAAGATAGGTCTTAGAGGGAGCACAAGGAAGGGGTTCAGTTAGAGACACTTCCGTTGCTTAACTTCTTGCCTGATATTATTCTGACTTAGATAGCGCCACAAAAAGACAGCAACGGGAACTGTTCACGGTATCCCCCCCCAGAAACTGAGGCAGAGAAATGAAACTATTCATTTATGGTACTGTCGTGTGTCTTAGTCCCAGCACAGACAGGAACAGGACCAATCCCTTGCATGCTCCTCACAGAATCACAGAATCACAAGGTTGGAAAGGACCCATTGGATCATCGAGTCCAACCATTCCTAACACTCCCTAAACCATGTCCCTAAGTACTTCATCCACCCGTTCCTTAAACACCTCCAGGGAAGGCGACTCGACCACCTCCCTGGGCAGCCTGTTCCAGTACCCAATGACTCTTACTGTGAAGAATTTTTTTCTGATATCCAACCTGAACCTCCCCTGACGGAGCTTCAGGCCATTCCCTCTAGTCCTGTCCCCTGTCACTCGGGAGAAGAGCCCAGCTCCCTCCTCTCCACAACCTCCTTTCAGGTAGTTGTAGAGAGTAATAAGGTCTCCCCTCAGCCTCCTCTTCTCCAGGCTAAACAACCCCAGCTCTCTCTCCTGTCCTCATTTACACATCCGCAAAAATCCTCCAACTCCTACAAGCACTACATTTCCTAATGTCACCCTGCCTTTGAAAGGGCCAGGCAAACACAAGGACTGCAGCAGTCCACAGTGCACAGCTGTCCTCATCTGCATGGGCAGAGAAATTTGTTTCACCTTACAAGAATTCTAACACTAAAGAAAAGACCTGAAGGTATGGCAGAACCCTAGGAGGAAACTGTGCTTCTAGAGGGTCAAGGCCTGAAACATTCCTTTCCTGATGTCATCTTGCCTTTAACAGAGGCACACAAAGACAAGGACAGGAGCAGTCCATGGCGCACAACTGTCCTCAGCCGCACGGGCAGAGACATATGCTACGTCCTACAAAGACTCTAACACTAAAGATAAGTCTGCCAAAGAGACTGACAGAGCTCTAGACGGGGGGTTGCACGCTGTGCCGGAGTGGACTCTTACTTTGGTTGTTCATGGCATCATGCATTTACAGCGACCACCCCACAAAGTGATTGGGATCGAGCCACGTCACACTCCTGGCCTTAGCCACGAGGCCAGAAAAATCCACCACATTCTACAAAAACACTGATGCTAAGCTAAGTGTGGAGGACTTTGACAAAGTCCTGCAGTGGGGTTGCGCACGCTGAGCCCTTGTGAGTGCTCCTTTGGTTGTTGAGATCATGGTGCTTTTTCAGTTGCAGGCCCAGACAGGGACAGGAGCAGACCAAGGCATCGTCCTGTCATTGCCAATGCAGACAGAGAAGCTTGCTGCCCTCTCAACAAATCTAAGTGTCGAATGAGCTGGCAGAGCTCTAGGCTGGGCTTATACATGGGAATGCAACGTGGGTTCTCCGTTTGGTTGTCGATCTTCTCCTGCCCTTTACAGGCAAAGGAGCAGAAAGAGACTGGATGGGTCCACAGGGGTGCTCCTGTCCTTTGCCACGCAGCTAGTGAAATCCACTGCCGCCTGAGAGGCCTCGAAATGTAAGTGAAGTCTTGAAGCCTCTGCATGAGCTCTAAACTGCCACTGGCAGATGGGGATGTAGGGTGGATGGAGCCTTGGTTTGCTCCTCTTACCCCGCTTTTGCAGGCTCACGCCAGACAGGGACAGCACCCGACCACTGCCCACTCCTGTCCTCAGCCAAAGAGACAGACATTTGGCACCACTCTCAGGGACAACGATACCAAGTTACATCTGGAAGAGAACGGCAGACCGCTGAGCAGGGATTCCACCTGGTGAGCCATTTTTGCTGCTCCCTTTCTTGGTTGCTATTATCCTGCCAGTGACAGCTGTGGGCCCACGCTAGGACAGGACCAGAGCAATCCGCACTCTGGCTCTCAGGCACAGGCCTAGAGAGTTTCTCCCCTCCACAAGGACGCTGTCCAGACTCTAAGGCTCGAAGAGAGCGGCAGAGCCCCAGGCATGGGTGGCTTCTGCCTTTGGCTGATGCCATGGTGTTGTCTACTGCAGTCGCGGACCCAGACAGGGACAGGACCAGTCCCTGGCAAGCTCCTGTCCTCAGCCACACACCCGCAGAACTCCTCTACCTTCTCCATGGTCTCTAACAATAAAGATAGGTCTTGCAGAGTCTGGCAGAACCCTGGTGAGGGATTCTGCGCATAGAGGGATGGGGGCTGCTTCCTTCTTTCCTGATGTCATCCTGCCTTTGACAGGGGCAGGCAAACACAAGGACAGGAGCAGTTCACGGCACACAGCTGTCCTCATCTGCATGGGCAGAGAGTTTTCCTACCCAGGACCCAGAAGGACCCAGACAATAAAGATAATTCCTGAAGAGTCTGGCAGAACCCTAGGAGGGAACTGTGCTTCTAGAGGGTCGTGGGCTGCTTCTTCCCTTTCCTGATGTCATCCTGCCTTTAAAAGGGGCATCAAAAACACAAGGAAAGCAGCACTCCACGGTGCACAGCCGTCCTCATCTGCACAGGCAGAGACATTTGCTACGTCCTACAAAGACTTTAACACTAAAGATAAGTCTGCCAAAGAGACTGACAGAGCTCTGGTCGGGGTATTACACGCTGTGCCAGAGTGGACTCTTAATTTGGTTGTTCATGGCATCATGCCTTTTACAGCGACCGCCTCATCAAGATATTGGGATCGAGCAACGTCACATTCCTGTCCTTAGCCACGAGGCCAGAAAAATCCCCCACCTTCTACAAGGACACTGACGATAAGCTAAGTCTGGAGGACTCCCGGGACAAATAGCGAAGAAGCAGCTGCATTCTGAGCTACCACGTTCCCCTTATCTGTTTTTGGTGAATGTTTCCAATTCACCAGCGAGCTTTCCTGAGCAAAGTCCTGTCGCAGCTGCGCAATCTGTACTTAAGCAGACTCCTAAACACAGAGTGCTATGACAGTTCAGCAAGAGATCTGATTCTCAGGCAGCTTTCTAGGAAACAAGCAACTTCCCACGGGTGGTTAGGCAGAAAGGTTTTGCAGTGAACAGGGGAATCACAGATGAAGAATCTATAGTACAGTGTTCTTGTAATCGCGATTTGCAGTTGCAATGAAAGCGCTCCCGGGAGAAAGAGCTAACGAGAAGCAGCATTCTGGGCTAGCACGTTCCCCTTAGCTGTTAACGGTCAACGTCTCCAATTCACCAGCGAGCTTTCCTGAGCACAGTCCTGTCACAGCTACCCAATCTATACTTAAGCAGACTCCTAAACAGAAAGTGCAGTGTCAGTTCAGCAAGAGATCTGATTCTAATGCAGCTTTCTAGGAAACAAGCAATTTCCCATGGCTGGTTAGGCAGAAAGGTTTTGCAGTGAAGAGGGAATTACAGATGAAGAATCTATAGTACAGTGTTGTTGTAATCGCGATTTGCAGTTTGCAATGAAAGCGCACCCTGGAGAAAGAGCTAACGAGAAGCAGCATTCTGGACTAGCACGTTCCCCTTAGCTGTTAACGGTCAACGTTTCCAATGCACCAGCGAGCATTCCTGGCCACAGTATCGTCGCAGCTGCCCAATCTATACTTAAGCAGACTCCTAAACAGAGAGTGCAGTGTCAGTTCAGCAAGAGATCTGATTCTAATGCAGCTTTCTAGGAAACAAGCAACTTCCCATGGTTGGTTAGGCAGAAAGGTTTTGCAGTGAAGAGAGAAATCACAGATGAAGAATATAGAGTACAGTGTTCTTGTAATCGCGATGTGCAATTTGCAATGAAAGCGCTCCCGGGAGAAAGAGCTAACCAGCAGCAGCATTCTGGGCTAGCACGTTCCCCTTAGCTGTTAACGGTCAATGTTTCCAATTCACCAGCGAGCTTTCCTGAGAACAGTGCTGTCGCAGCTACCCTAATCTATCTACCCTAATCTATCTACCCTAATCTAAGCAGACTCCTAAACAGAGAGTGCAGTTACAGTTCAGCAAAAGATCTGATTCTCAGGCTACTTTCTAGGAAAAAAGCAATCTCCTATATTGGGATAGGAAAAAAGATTTTGCAGTGAACAGGGGAATCACAGATGAAGAATCTATAGTACAGTGTTCTTGTAATCGCGATTTGCAGTTTGCAATGAAAGCGCTCTCGGGAGAAAGAGCTAACGAGCAGCAGCATTCTGGGCTAGCACGTTCCCCTTAGCTGTTAACGGTCAATGTTTCCAATTCAACAGCGAGCTTTTCTGAGCACATTCCTGTCGCAGCTGCCCAATCTATACTTAAGCAGACCCCTAAACAGAAAGTGCAGTGTCAGTTCACTAAGAGATCTGATTCTCAGGCAGCTTTCTTAGAAAAATCTATTTCTTATATTGGGTTAGGAAAAAAGATTTTGCAATGAACAGGGGAATCACAAATGAAAAATCTATAGCACAGTGTTCTTGTAATCGCGATTTGCAGTTTGCAATGAAAGCGCTCCCGGGAGAAAGAGCTAACGAGCATCAGCATTCTGGGATAGCACGTTCCCCTTAGCTGTAATCGGTCAACGTTTCCAATTCACCAGCGAGCTTTCCTGAGCACTGTTCTGTCGCAGCTGCTCAATCTATACTTAAGCAGACTCCTAAACAGAGAGTGCAGTGACAGTTCAGCAAGAGATCTGATTCTAATGCTGCTTTCTAGGAAACATACAACCTCCTATATTTGGTTAGGTAAAACGATTTTGCAGTGAACAGGGGAATCACAATAAAAAAATCTATAGTACAGTGTTCTTGTAATCGCGATTTGTAGTTCGCAATGAAAGCTCTCCCGGGAGAAAGAGCTAACGAGCAGCAGCATTCTGGGCTAGCACGTTCCCCTTAGCTGTTATCGGTCAAAGTTTCCAATTCACCAGCGAGCTTTTCTGAGTACAGTCCTGTCGCAGTAGCCCTACCTATACTTACGCAGACTAATAAATAGAAAGTGTAGTGTCTGTTCAGTAAGAGATCTTATTCTCTGCAGCTTTCTAGGAAAAAAACAACCTCTTATATTGATTTAGGAAGAAAGATTTTGTAGTGAACACGGGAATCACAGATGAAGAATCTATAATACAGTGTTCTTATAATCGAGATTTGCAGTTTGCAATGAAAGCGCCCCCGGGGAAAAGAGCGAACGAGCAGCATCATTCTGGGCTAGCACGTTTCCCTTAGCAGTTAAAGGTCAATGTTTCCAAATCACCAGCGAGTTTTCCTGAGCACAGTCCTGTCGCAGCTGCACAATATATAATTAATCAGTCTCCTAAACAGAGAGTGCAGTTACACTTCAGCAAGAGATCTGGTTCTAATGCAGATTTCTAGAAAACAAGCAAGTTCCTATGGTTGGTTATACAGAAAGGTTTTGCAGTGAACAGGGAAATCACAGATGAAGAATCTATAGTACAGTATTCTTTTAATCGCCATTTGCAGTTTGCAATGAAAGCGCTCCCGGGAGAAAGAGCTAACGAGCAGCAGCATTCTGGGCTAGCACGTTCCCCTTAGCTGTTATCGGTCAATGTTTCCAATTCACCAGCGAGATTTCCTGAGCACTCTTCTGTCGCAGCTGCTCAATCTATACTTAAGCAGACTAATAAATAGAAAGTGTAGTGATTGTTCAGTAAGAGATCTTATTCTCTGCAGCTTTCTAGGAAAAAAACAACCTCTTATATTAGGTTAGGAAAAAAGATTTTGCAGTGAACAGGGGAATCACAGATGAAGAATCTATAGTACAGTGTTCTTGTAATCGCGATTTGCAGTTTGCAATGAAAGCGCTCCCGGGAGAAAGAGCTAACGAGCATCAGCATTTTGGGCTAGCACGTTCCCCTTAGCTGTTAACGGTCATCGTTTCCTATTCACCAACGAGCTTTCCTGAACACAGTTCGGTCGCAGCTGTCTAATATACACTTAAGCAGACCCCTAAAGAGAAAGTGCAGTGTCAGTTCACTAAGAGATCTGATTCTCAGGCAGCTTTCTAGGAAACAAGCAACCTCTTATATTTGGTTAGGTAAAACGATTTTGCAGTGAACAGGGGAATCACAAATGAAAAATCTATAGTACAGTGTTCTTGTAATCGCGATTTGCAGTTTACAATGAAAGCGCTCCCGGGAGAAAGAGCTAACGAGCATCAGCATTCTGGGCTAGCACCTTCCCCTTAGCTGTAATCGGTCAATGTTTCCAATTCCCCAGCGAGCTTTCCTGAGCACAGTCCTGTCGCAGCTGCTCAATCTATACTTAAGCAGACTCCTAAAAAGAGAGTGCAGTTACAATTCAGCAACAGATCTGATTCTAATGCAGCTTTCTAGTAAACAAGAAACTTCCCATGGTTGGTTAGGCAGAAAGGTTTTGCAGTGAACAGGGGAATCACAGATGAAGAATCTATAGTACAGTGTTCTTGTAATCGCGATTTGCAGTTTGCAATGAAAGCGCTCCCGGGAGAAAGAGCTAACGAAAAGCAGCATTCTGGGCTAGCACGTTCCCCTTAGCTGTTAACGGTCATCGTTTCCAATTCACCAACGAGCTTTCCTGAACACAGTCCGGTCGCAGCTGTCCAATATATACTTAAGCAGACCCCTAAAGAGAAAGTGCAGTGTCAGTTCACTAAGAGATCTGATTCTAAGGCAGCTTTCTAAGAAAAATGCTATTTCTTATACTGGGTTAGGAAAAATGATTTTGCAATGAACAGGGGAATCACAAATGAAAAATCTATAGTACAGTGTTCTTGTAATCGCGATTTGCAGTTTGCAATGAAAGCACTCCCGGGAGAAAGAGCTAACGAGCAGCAGCATTCTGGGCTAGCACGTTCCCCTTAGCTGTTAATGGTCAACGTCTCCAATACAACAGCGAGCTTTCCTGAGTACATTCCGGTCGCAGCTGCACAATCTATACTTAAGCAGACTCCTAAATAGAAAGTGCAGTGTCTGTTCAGTAAGAGATCTGATTCTCTGCAGCTTTCTAGGAAAAAAACAACCTCTTATATTTGGTTAGGTAAAACGATTTTGCAGTGAACAGGGGAATCACAAATGAAAAATCTATAGCACAGTGTTCTTGTAATCGCGATTTGCAGTTTGCAATGAAAGCGCTCCCGGGAGAAAGAGCTAACGAGCAGCAGCATTCTGGGCTAGCACGTTCCCCTTAGCTGTTAACGGTCAACGTTTGCAATTCACCAGCCAGCTTTCCTGAGCACTGTTCTGTCGCAGCTGCTCAATCTATACTTAAGCAGACTCCTAAACAGAGAGTGCAGTGACAGTTCAGCAAGAGATCTGATTCTAATGCAGCTTTCTAGGAAACATACAACCTCCTATATTTGGTTAGGTAAAACTATTTTGCAGTGAACAGGGTAATAACAAATGAAAAATCTATAGTACAGTGTTCTTGTAATCGCGATTTGTAGTTTGCAATGAAAGCGCTCCCGGGAGAAAGAGCTAACGAGCATCAGCATTCTGGGATAGCACGTTCCCCTTAGCTGTTAACGGTCAATGTTTCCAATTCACCAGCGAGCTTTCCTGAGTACAGTCCTGTCGCAGTTGCCTTATCTATGCTTACGCAGACTAATAAATAGAAAGTGTAGTGTCTGTTTAGTAGGAGATCTTATTCTCTGCAGCTTTCTAGGAAAAAAACAACCTCTTATATTAGGTTAGGAAAAAAGATTTTGCAGTGAACAGGGGAATCACAGATGAAGAATCTATAGTACAGTGTTCTTGTAATCGCGATTTCCAGTTTGCAATGAAAGCGCTCCCGGGAGAAAGAGCTAACGAGCAGCAGCATTCTGGGCTAGCACGTTCCCCTTAGCTGTTAACGGTCATCGTTTCCAATTCACCAACGAGCCTTCCTTAACACAGTCCCGTCGCAGCTGTCCAATCTATACTTAAGCAGACCCCTAAACAGAAAGTGCAGTGTCAGTTCAGGAACAGATCTGATTCTCAGGCAGCTTTCTAAGAAAAAAGCTATTTCTTATATTGGGTTAGGAAAAAAGATTTTGCACTGAACAGGGGAATCGCAAATGAAAAATCTATAGTACAGTGATCTTGTAATCGCGATTTGCAGTTTGCAATCAAAGCGCTCCCGGGAAAAAGAGCTAACGAACATTAGCATTCTGAGCTAGCACGTTCCCCTTAGCTGTTAACGGTCAATGTTTGCAATTCACCAGCGAGTTTTCCTGAGCACAGTCTCGTCGCAGCTGCCCAATCTGTATTTCAGCAGACTCCTAAACAGAGAGTGTAGTGTCAGTTCAGCAAGAGATCTGATTCTAATGCAGCTTTCTAGGAAACAAGCAACTTCCCATGGTTGGTTAGGCAGAAAGGTTTTGCAGTGAACAGGGGAATCACAGATGAAAAATCTATAGCACAGTGTTCTTGTAATCGCGATTTGCAGTTTGCAATGAAAGCGCTCCCGGGAGAAAGAGCTAACGAGCAGCAGCATTCTGGGCTAGCACGTTCCCATTAGCTGTTAACGGTCATCGTTTCCAATTCACCAACGAGCTTTCCTGAGCACAGTCCGGTCGCTGCTGTCCAATCTATACTTAAGCAGACCCCTAAACAGAGAGTGCAGTGTCATTTCACAAAGAGATCTGATTCTAATGCAGCTTTCTAGGAAAAAAGCAACCTGTTATATTGGGTTAGGAAAAAAGATTTTGCAGTGAACAGGGGAATCACAGATGAAGAATCTATAGCACAGTGTTCTTGTAATCGCGATTTGCAGTTTGCAATGGAAGCGCTCCCGGGAGAAAGAGCTAACGAGCAGCAGCATTCTGGGCTAGCACGTTCCCCTTAGCTGTTAACGGTCAACGTCCCCAATTCACCAGCGAGCTTTCCTGAGCACAGTCCTGTCGCAGCTGCCGAATCTATATTTAAGCAGACTCCTAAACAGAATGTGCAGCGTCTGTTAAGCGAGAGATCTGAATCTCAGGCAGCTTTCTAGGAAAAAAGTTACCTCCTATTTTGGGTTAGGAGAAAAGGTTTTGCAGTGAACAGGGGAATCACAGATGAAGAATCTATAGTACAGTGTTCTTGTAATCGCGATTTGCAGTTTGCAATCAAAGCGCTCCCGGGAGAAAGAAATAATGAGAAGCAGCATTCTGGGCTAGCACGTTCCCCTTAGCTGTTATCGGTCAAGGTTTCCAATTCACCAGCGAGCTTTTCTGAGCAAAGTCCTGTCGCAGCTGCCCAATCTATACATAAGCAGACTCCTAAATAGAGAGTGCAGTAACAATTCAGCAACAGATCTGATCCTGATGCAACTTTCTAGGAAACAAGCAACTTCCCATAGTTGGTTAGGCAGAAAGGTTTTGCAGTGAACAAGGGAATCACAGATGAAGAATCTGTAGTAGAGTATTCTTATAATCGCGATTTGCAGTTTGCAATGAAAGCGCTCCCGGGAAAAAGAGCTAACGAGCATCAGCATTCTAGGCTAGCATGTTCCCCTTTGCTGTTATCGGTCAATGTTTCCAATTCACCAGCGAGCTTTCCTGAGCACAGTCCTGTCGCAGCTGCCCAATCTATACTTAAGCAGACTCCTAAATAGAAAGTGCAGTGTCTGTTCAGTAAGAGATCTGATTCTCTGCAGCTTTCTAGGAAAAAACCACATCTTATATTGATTTAGGAAAAAAGATTTTGCAGTGAACAGGGGAATCACAGATGAAAAATCTATAGCACAGTGTTCTTGTAATCGCGATTTGCAGTTTGCAATGAAAGCGCTCCCGGGAGTCAGAGTTAACGAGCAGCAGCATTCTGGGCTAGCACATTCCCCTTAGCTGTTAATGGTCAACGTCTCCAATAAACAGCGAGCTTTCCTGAGTACAGTCCGGTCGCAGCTGCACAATCTATACTTAAGCAGACTCCTAAATAGAGAGTGCAGTGACAGTTCAGCAAGAGATCTGATTCTAATGCAGTTTTCTAGGAAACAAGCAAGCTCCTATATTTGTTAAGGTAAAATGATTTTGCAGTGAACAGGGGAATCACAAATGAAGAATCTATAGTACAGTGTTCTTGTAATCGCGATTTGCAGTTTGCAATGAAAGCGCTCCCGGGAGAAAGAGCTAACGAGCAGCAGCATTCTGGGCTAGCACGTTCCCCTTAGCTGTTAACGGTCAACGTTTCCAATTCACCAGCGAGCTTTCTTGAGCACTTTTCTGTCTCAGCTGCTCAATCTATACTTAAGCAGACTCCTCAATAGAATGTGCAGTGTAAGTTCACTAAGAGATATGATTCTCAGGCAGATTTCTAAGAAAAAAGCCATTTATTATGTTGGGTTAGGAAAAAAGATTTTGCAGTGAACAGGGGAATCACAGATGAATAATCTATAGCACAGTGTTCTTGTAATCTCGATTTGCAGTTTGCAATGAAAGCGCTCCCGGGAGTCAGAGTTAACGAGCAGCAGCATTCTGGGCTAGCACATTCCCCTTAGCTGTTAACGGTCAACGTCTCCAATACAACAGCCAGCTTTCCTGAGTACAGTCCGGTCGCAGCTGCACAATCTATAATTAAGCAGAATCCTAAACAGAGAGTGCAGTGACAGTTCAGCAAGAGATCTGATTCTAATGCAGCTTTCTAGGAAACATACAACCTCCTATATTTGGTTAGGTAAAACGATTTTGCAGTGAACAGGGGAATCATAATAAAAAAATCTATTGAGTCAAAGACAGACACGATCTAGCAGCAGGTATTCTTTATTGCAGCGCCGGGCACATGGGGGATCACTCCTCCGAACATGTGCACCGTATCACAAATACTGCCTGCTTTTATCTAGCTCAAGTATACATATTCATTACTTTTCCCAGAACTCATCCACATATTCATGATTTTTTCCAGGAAATCAATTTACATATTTAAATGTCCTTGCGCAGCCGCAGTCCTATCCCTTGGTGGTCTTCAGGGGTCTTCTGGTGGTCGAGCATAGTCTTCCTCACTTGTCCTTTCCTTGAACCTCTAGCTTTTGCATCTGCGCAGTCAGCTCCTTAGCTCACAATCCTATGTATTTCCCTTTTATGGTATTAACTGACCACAGTCCGTTTGCTGAGTATGCATGGTTCAGGGATAACAGGAAATTAGCACAGAACAAAGGACAAGGCCAAATACACACAATTTCTACATTTGGCCTTCAGTGTATAAAATAACAGGATACATTTGGCCTTCAGTGTATAGAATAACAGGATACATTTGGCCTTCAGTGTATAGAATAACAGGATACATTTGGCACACACGCTGAGTATATAGTGTCCAGGTAATCATGCAATACTTAAACAAAACTAATGCAACTATTATATCTCTAAGTGGTCCCTCCATGTTAAATCCCTATATCAAGTCCCCCCTTTTCTATGCACATTGCAAATTCTTTTGCAATTACACAATCCCCTTATTATCCAAGGTTCTGCTAAAATACCTTCCTGTTTCTACCTGATGTTTTAGTTTATTTTTCTTCCAGGCCTCATAACCCTCGGTAGTCCGTTGGCCGCAGGATAGGACACACTTAACTGATATACAAACTAATATTACTAAGATTACAATAACTATTATAGCAATGAAGGCCTGCTTTAGCCACTGTAAATTAGGCAACCATGAGGTGAGTTTTTTCCACACTTCTTGGAATCCCCAGGTGGTATCATCTTTAGTTACCTCATGTAGTATTTTTGTTTGTTCCCATATTTCACTTATATCTGTAGCAATTCGGCCACTCTGATCTATATACATACAACAACTCGTATTTATAATTGTGCATACTCCTCCTCGTGATGCTAATAGCAAATCTAATGCCATCCTATTCTGCTGCACTACTTGTGCTAGACTGTTTATTTCAAGCTGTTGTGCTTGTATTGCATCTACGGTTCTATTTTCAATCTCTTCTACTACAGCTGAAATATTTACTATCGCCTTTTCAAGCTCACTCACCCCCAACCATGGGAGAAACCACCTAGCAAAGGAGTGAAACGCTGTTTGCCGTTTTACTAAGGGATTTTCTATTCCTCGCTCAATTCTCCGAATATGAGTCTGGAGCCAACCTTTTGACAGATAATCATGGATGGTTATATTTGGAACCACTGCTCCCAAAGTACACGTCCCCGCCCAATTTTCAGGTAATACCTTCCATGCTGTATCATTACATAACCAATACCATCCCTTTCCTTCTGGGACTGGCCAAAGTGTAGTATTAATAGAGATGGAGGCTCCAATGTAGTTGGTCTCATGGCATCCGGTGTGATTTCCTACATAAATGGTATTCCCACACCCTCCAACTTTATCCATTCCTTTGGCTGGATTGCACCTTTGCACACATTTACAATAAGGTTCTCTTACTGAGGGGCTATGAATTTCTAAAGGTTGAGTTCTGTAAGTACAGTTAGGCCAAGAAGTGTTTTCCCAGAATGTTTTCCATGACTCATTGCCTGGTATAGGAATACCTATTAATGAGATTCTTTTCCCACTATATTCTGGCATGTGTGTACATATCCAGCAGTTTGTCTTATTTAAAACTCGTGAGATACCTTCTGTCAAAGAAAGGTGTATATTTAAATCCCACCGGGCTTCAGTTCCCCCAGAAATTAATATAATCTGGAGAATCGCAATCTGGTAGGTCCAGCAAGGGTAGTAGTCCATGGTTTTGTTGGAGCTTTCTTTATCTTTGAGTAATGGATCCAAGCTGGTTGCTCTTTAATCTTCACCGCGGTGAACGTTGTCAACAGCACTTGGTATGGTCCTTTCCACTTCTCTTCTAAAGGGTGTCCTGAAAAATTCTTTACATATATATAATCACCGGGTTCAAAGGCATGAAGCGGCTGATCTAATCCTCTTGCTCGAGTTCCTAAGACATTCTTATGAATTTTTGTTAACTGTCTTTGTAATGATTTCATGTACTCGTACAAATATCCTTCCCCTATCTGAGTTAATTCCTCACCCTTAAACTGAAACTGATATGGTCTTCCATATAATATTTCAAAAGGACTTAAATTTTCCTTCGTTCGAGGTTTAACTCGTATCCTGAGCAATGCTAATGGTAAGGCCTGTGGCCAGGTCAAATTCGCCTCCTGGCTAATTTTTGCTATCTGTTGCTTAATCATGTGATTCATCTTCTCTACTTGGCCACTTGCCTGAGGCCTATAAGGAGTGTGCAACTGCCAATCTATCTCTAATGCTTTCCCTACCTGTTGAACTATCTTAGCACAAAAATGTGGTCCTCTATCTGAGGATATTGTTGCTGGGATCCCGAAGCGGGGAATAATTTCACTTAGCAATATCCTGGTTACTTCTCTTGCCTTATTAGTCCTACAAGGGTATGCTTCCGGCCACCCTGAAAAGGTGTCTGTCAAAACCAAAAGATATCTGTACCCCCCTTTTCTTGGGAGTTCAGAGAAATCAATCTGCCACTGTTGCCCGGGATAATTCCCTTTGCCAATTGTTCCTAGTTTTAACCGGCTAGTTGTATCTGGGTTATTCCGTTGGCAGATTTCACATTGTTGTGTCACCTGCTTTACTGTAGTATATAAATTGCGTCCTATTATTCTTTTGGTCAATTCTTTGTATAATGCATCTGCTCCCCAATGTGTCTTGGTATGTTCTGCCCTTACCAATGGCCACGTCATATTGAATGGTATTACAATCCGGCCATCTTCCAGCTGAACCCACCCTTCTGCTCCTTGCTTACCTTTTAAGTCTTCAATCAATTTTAGATCCTCTTTTGAATATTTAGGTGGTTGCTCAAGATTCATTGGTTTACCGCCCGGTATCAAAGCACAAACCTGGGCTTCCTCTGCCACTCGCTTAGCCTCATTATCAGCTAATCGATTTCCCACCTCTGGATCTGTATTCCCCTTCTGGTGTCCTCGGCAATGCATAATGGCCACTTTCTCTGGTAGTTTAATTGCTTCCAGTAATCTTAATATCTCCTCCGCATGCTTAATTTGTTTCTTTTGAGTCGTCAATAGTCCTCTTTCTTTCCAAATTGCTCCATGTGCATGAACTACTCCAAATGCATATTTTGAGTCAGTCCAAATGTTTATCTTTTTCCCTTTTGCGAGTTCCAAAGCCCTAGTAAGGGCAATTATCTCTGCCTTCTGTGCTGAGGTTCCTATAGGAAGAGGGTTAGCTTCAACTATTCGTTGGGTCGTGGTTATTGCATACCCTGCTCTACGTTGTCCTTGCTTTATAAAGCTGCTCCCATCAGTGTACCATGAGTCCTCAGCATCCTCTAGGGGAGTCTCCTGGAGGTCTGGGCGGCTTGAGTAGGTAGCTTCGATGGTTTCTATGCAGTCATGAGATATTGGCTCTTCCCGAGCTCCACTGAGAAAAGAGGCTGGATTCACAATGTTAATGACAGTTATTTCAATGTCATCCTGTTCTACCAATATAGCCTGATATTTCAAGAACCTTTGGGGCGAGAGCCAATGGCTTCCTTTCTGTTCTAAGACTGCTGAAACAGTATGAGAGACCATCACCGTCATCTTTTGCCCCAAGGTGAACTTTCGGGCCTCTTGGATGTTAATTACGACTGCAGCTACCGCACGCAGACATCCCGGCCATCCTTTGCTCACCTCGTCCAGCTGTTTGGAGAAGTAAGCCACCGCTCGCTTATAAGGACCGAGCTTCTGAGCCAATACTCCAAGAGCCATTCCCTGTCTTTCATGAGAGAATAACCAAAACGGTTTAGAAACATCAGGTAAACCAAGGGCCGGAGCCCTCATCAGTTCCTGCTTGAGCTGTTTAAAAGCATTTCTTGCTTCAGTGGTCCAGTCTATCTTTGATTGGTTCCTTTTCAATAGTTCATACAAAGGTTTCACCATTACACCATAGTTATATATCCAAAGGCGGCACCAACCTGTCATTCCTAAGAATGTTCGTAGTTCCTTTGCAGTTTGGGGTTCCGGGGTGCGACAAATTGCCTCTTTTCGCTCAGTTCCGAGTTCCCGTTGTCCTTCCGAGATTTCCAGTCCCAGGTATGTTACTCGTTGCTGAATTATCTGAGCCTTCTGTTGAGAAACTCTATATCCATTTAGTCCCAGGAAATTAAGGAGTTCTATAGTCCATAGAACACATTCTTTTCTAGTTTCTGTGGCTATTAGGAGATCATCCACATATTGCAATAGAACCCCTTTGTCATCCGGAGGGATCCATGTTTCTAGATCTTTAGCTAATTGATTTCCAAAAATTGTAGGACTGTTTTTAAACCCTTGGGGTAATACAGTCCAGGTCAATTGTGTCTTTCTCCCTCATTCGGGATTTTCCCATTCAAAAGCAAATAGCTTCTGACTTTCTGAAGCCAGCGGTAGGCAGAAGAAGGCGTCTTTAAGATCCAACACGGTAAACCAATGTAACGTGTCTTTTAACTTGGTGAGTAACGTATATGGATTGGCCACTACAGGATGAATGTCCTCAACTATTTTGTTAATCGCTCTCAAATCTTGTACTAATCTGTAACTTTTCCCATCTGCCTTTTTGACTGGTAATATAGGCGTATTATATTCTGATTCGCATTCCGTCAACAAATTATATTGTAGAAACCGATCAATTATTTCTTTGATTCCCTTCCTGTCTTCTAACTTCAAAGGGTATTGTTTAATTCTTACCGGCCTTGCTTCTGATTTTAACCTAATTGTTACGGGGCTAGCATTCTTAGCCCTTCCTGGTATTTCACTAGCCCATACTCCTGGATATACTGAATCTAAGACTTCTGTGGGTATTTCTAAGTGATGCTGAGTCTGTAACAATGCCAAACTTAGAACTTCTACTAATTGTCGTTCTTGTACCTGAAATTTGACCTTTCCCTTTTGAAAAACAATCTTTGCCTCTAATTGTTCTAATAAATCTCGTCCTAATAATGGCTTCGGGGAATTCGGTAAATACAAAAACCTATGTATTCCGATTTGTTTTCCCAATCGATAGTTAAGTGGTTTCAAAAAATAAGCCTTTTCTGGTTGTCCAGTGGCCCCAATTACTGTTATGAAATCCTTATCTTTTGGCATTAGCCTTTGGTTTAGTACTGAGTATGAGGCTCCGGTGTCAATGAGAAAATCTACTTCTTTCTTTTCTTCCCCTAGCTCAATTTTAACCAGTGGATCTGCTAGGGTAGATTCCCCCGGTCCTCTTCATTGATCTGAACTTATTTGGGCTAATACAGGAGGTCTTTTGGTTAATTTGGGACACTCCCCTTTCCAATGTCCTATTTCTTTACAATAAGCACACTGGTTTGGTCGTAACGTTTGACGTGGTTCCCTTTGTC